>NW_021604601.1:8163804-8183379 GCF_004785775.1 Grammomys surdaster | reverse complement strand
CTCTCTCTCTCTCTCTCTCTCTCTCCCACAGTGTGTGGTGTGTGCCGCTGCTCTCAGAGGCCAGAGAGAGTGTTGGATCCCTTGGAACTGGAGTAACAGACTATATGAATTGTAAGTCAGTGCTGGGAAGAGAACTCGGGCCCTCTGGAAGAACAGTAAGTGCTCTTAACCACTGAGCCGTTCCTCTAGCACACATAGTTAGACTTAAAGCAAGGATGTGGTGAGCTTTTCTACTGATACTCTCTATTATTCTCCAAGTATTAAACTGGGACTATTCAGACCAGGTTTTTCTTCAGACAATGAAACAACATGTGTAGTTTAAAATTTGTGTAATCCATTATAGCGATGGGAAGGCAGGGGAGATAGTCAAGTCCTTGTCTTGAGAACCTGAGAGCCTGATTCCGATTGCCAGAACTCAAGCACACAAAGCTAGACATGTTGGCTCACTTCTAACCCCAGTGCTGAGGAAGATGACGTAGGTTTGCTGGTGGTCAGTCAGCATGGCCTGCTTGTTAAGTTCCAAACTAGTAAGAGACCTT
The DNA here is from genome assembly GCF_004785775.1 of Grammomys surdaster. Lineage (NCBI taxonomy): Eukaryota > Metazoa > Chordata > Mammalia > Rodentia > Muridae > Grammomys > Grammomys surdaster. Next base: position 8,182,840 of record NW_021604601.1, on the reverse strand, counting down.
GGGGGTAGGGGAGGATAGAAAGAGGTGAATGGTGCCTCCTTTAGTTAGGGTTTCATTGCTGTGAAGAGACACCATGACCAAGGCAAGTCTTATAAAGGACAATATTTAACTGGGGCTGGATTACAGTTTCAGATGTCCAGTCCATTATCATCAAGGTGGGAAGCATGGTAGCATCCAGGCAGGCCTATTGTTCTAGAAGGAGCTTCGTGTTCTGTACCTTGATCTAAGGTGAGACAATTGGCCAGGAGAGGCTCTTTTTCCACACCTGGTGGAGCTTGAACATAGAGACCTCAAAGCCCACTCCAACATTGCTATACTTCCTCCAACAAGGCCACACCTACTCCAACAAGGCCACACCCATGCCATCAAGGCCACACCTCCTAATAGTGCTACTTCCTTGGCCAAGCTTTCAAACCAGCGTAGTGCCTAAGGAAGGATGTTTGAGTTTGAGGTTGTCCTCTGTCCTACAGACTCAGGAACACCCCCTCCCCACACCCCCACACACCTATATGTGCACACATGAACATGCACACACATGTACAATCCTAACGGGAGGATGCTGTCTCCAAGCTCCTCAGTCCTCCCAGAGGCAGTAATTTTCCACTGTAAGACTGTATCCATTGGGCACACTTGAGTGAAGTCTCCTCACTCCGCAAGGGAAGTAGAAGGCACTTGGCAAGGAATTTCTGAAACCAGCAGTATTTTTCATTTGCATATCGTTAGGTGATTTGCATGCTAGTTAAGTGAAGGATGCTGCAAATGCATTTTTCATTTACATTACCGAGAGGAGGAAATTAGAAGACGACAGGACGTATGTGAAAGCACTTCATAAAGTACTCTCAGAATGTAGCACTTCAGTAGAAAAATCAGACAGAAGCTTGGGGGGGGGGGAATCATATTCTCAGGAATAGCCGAGAGGCACAGAAAAAATACTCACTTATAAAACTGGCATTGCAAATTACCAGGTAAGGTGTTACACTAAATATCTTACCATTCGATCTTGTATACGCTGAGGTGAAGCGATGGCTAAGGTTTCAGCCAGGTGTGGTGGTGCATGGCTTTACCCAGGGAGGCTGACTCAGGGGGATCTCTGTGAGTTCAAGGCCAGCCTGGTCTTCACAGTGCATCCAAGTCAGCTGGGGCTACATAGTGAGACCCTGTCTCAAAAAGGAGGAGAGGGTAGAGAGAGTATTTATATTTATATTTATATTTATATTTATATTTATAATTTGTGTGTGGGCAGCATACATGTGTCGCAGCTTATATCTAGAGTTCAAAGGGCAGCTTATGGGAGTCTGTTCTCTCCTGACATCTGGGTCTCAGGGATTAAACTCAGGCTGTCAGCCTTGTTGGTAAGTGCCTATACCCTCTGAGCCATTTCTCCAGCCCCAGGATTATTGAAAGCCCCAAACAGAACACCAGATATTTACTTCTCTTTGTTTTTTTTATTTTGGAATAAGAGTATCTTATTTGTTTAAAAAATTTTTCAAATTGCATATATTTCGTATGTGTATGCATGCATGCACCCGTACCATGGCTCACAAGTGGAGGTCAGAAGATAGCTTTCTAGAGTTGGTTCTCTCCATCCACCACATGGGTCTCAGGAATGGGACTCAGGCAGCCGTTCATGCTTAGTTCGCAGCACCTCTACACACTGAGCCGTCTCTCTGGCCCCAAGGCCATTGTGTTTATTCAAGCTTTACACTCTTGTATTCTATTATAGAAAAAAAAGTATCATTGGATTTCATTTTGAATAGTACCTCCGTTTCCTTTTCTCTTACTGGGCTGGCGTTGGCCTTCTCAGTCTGCCTTCCTCACATCTGAAATATATTTGCACTCTTCCTTCACCTCCTCTATCCTCGCCCATGGATGATTTCTCGTATCATGTTTCTCTCTTTGTGTCAGACACGCTGTTTTCCCTATTCCTTGAGACCTTAAGGAGTACATTTTCATTTCTAGACCCTTGTTTCTCTTCCAGTATACCTGCTCCTTATCTCCATCCCATCCCACAGCCTCGGTGTGCTTTCCCATCTTCATAAGATATTCTTTACACATCTGAAGTGTATCGGTGTTAGATCACTCTCAGGCGTTAACTCTTCAGCATTTGTCTTTTTGATAACCCTTTTTCACGGTAGTCATATTCCTATGAACTCAATAGTGTGTTGCCAGTATTATTGTGTGTTCCTCTTCAGGGGTACTTGCAGAAAGGTTCTATGCTGTGGATTGACCTGTATCCTGCTCCCTGTTCATATGTTGAAGCCTAAGGTGGTTATTTTTAATGCCTTGACCTGACAGGACCATTGGATGCCCAGAAGGATAGTTTTACACACGATGTACCTGTGAGGGTTTCCAGGAGAGATTAGATTTGGTTGACGGGCAAAGCAGATGGCCCTCTCTGAGAATACCACGAGAGCGTCTACAAGCCTAGGGGGAGAGTCTTTAGGAGAAACACCTTGATCTTAGCATTCCTAGCTTCTGGGAAAACTATGAAGAAATTAATTTCCATTATTTAAGGTACCCAGCCTGTGTTAGTTCTCCTTTTCCTTGTTGTGACCCAAATATCTGACAAGGAATAACTTAGGGAGGTAAGGGTCCATTCAGACCCGCAGTGTGAAGAGATACAGCCCATCATGACAGAGGAGGGCACGGGAACCAGAGTGTGAGGGAGTGGTCACTCGGCATTACCAGTCAGATTGCAGATTCGGGAATGCTGGGATCCGCCTCATATTCTTTATGTTCAGCCCAGGACCCCAGCCCATAGGATGTTGTTGCCACCGACATTCAAGGGAACTCTTCCCTTTTCAGGAAAAATCTTTCTGGTAACATGCTCATGAACACACCCAGAGATGTGTTTCCATGGTGACTACATCCAGTCCAGCTGATGATGAAGATGAATGAACCATCACACAGTCTACAGAGTCTCTGTCTATCTATCTATCTATCTATCTATCTATCTATCTATCTATCTATCTATGTATAAACACTAGAAAATTACGATGTTTTTCAACCCCCAAGTATGTGGAGACCACAGAACACTTTTGTGTTTATGTCTCTTAAATCTTTCAGGGCTTCAAAGGTTTGTATCTATTTTAACCAATTTTTATGTTAATTTATTTACACAGAGTCATTTTCTAAGAAAATGGAGGTAGGGTCAGCTTTCCAAGCAAAGAGTATTAATTCAGTCCAATGAGCATGTGACCCAGGGTGGTGCAGTGGTTTCCCTTCAACTGTGCCCATTTCAAGGCTCAGTCCCTCTTCCTGACTGACTGACTCCTCAGGCCAGCGATGGGGTTTCTCTGGCTCTGCTACAGCTTCTGGCCCTTACAGGGGGGAGGGGGGCTTGTTTAAGTGATTCTAAGGTCTCCTCATCTACCCTTGGGTGTGTCTGGTTCCCGCCCATCCTCCACAAGGTGTTTTATCCCCCTGCATCAGCCCTCCTGTTCCAGCTTCTGTTTCTTAGCTGGCTTCTGCTAACCGAAGAGGTATAGTAGGAGGCAGGCTCTTCTCAAGTCGTATCTGAAACAAGTTTGCTTTCCAGTATGTATTGGAAAGAGGAGCTTTTTTTTTTTTTTTAATCAAACATTAGAAGCTACTTTGCTGTTGTGAAGTAGACCAAGGAAATTACCTGAGTGATAGAGCTGGGATGTAGCTCAGTCCAGCACTTGCCTTGTACACAGGAGGTCCTGAGTTTGATCACCAGCACACCATAAACTTGGTACGAAGCTATCAACCTGTGAACTCTGGACTCAGGACATGGAGGTAGAAGATCACAGATGCATGATTACATAGTCAGCTCAGGGACAGCCTTGGCTACATGTGGCAGTATCTCGAAATACATAAACAGATAAATAAACAAACACTATGCTAGTAGTTAATTAATGACTATCATGACTATGCATATAGCGATGTTCTATAGCTGTAACATATCCAGAGAAGGACAAATATGTGAGATATAGAGAGCTAGAGAAAGATGAATCAGTATATTTAAGTTACATACATTTAAATATGCACTTACTGTCTGCACAGCTATGAATTATTTTCTTGTCATCTGTTGGGTGGAACTTAATATGTTTCATGTTGATGCTTTCCCTGTACACATAACTGGACAAATGAAAATAAATGAGCGTCTGTAATAACCCCAGATCTCGAGTCTTTAGTGTGCAGTCAAGTTTCTCAAACTAATTTTCTCTTGTAAAGGCTCCCCCATCTCCAGTGAGTTCTTCATTATCAAGAGGGACTCGGTGTCCCTCCACCCCTCTGGCTCTCTGAAGTCTGAGTATGATAAATGTGTACAAGAGCCCAGATCGCCACACTTCCTGCTGAAGGGTGTCCGACAACAATCTCGGCAGCATGGAGCCATCAGTAAATAAGTGTGAGCTGGATCCAGACAGAACAGAGGAGGAATGTGTGCTGTGTGGTCATTACCAGCTCAGCCTAGAAGAGTGATGGCTCATAAGATACTGTGGGGAAGAGGTTTTTGTTTTTTGTTTGTTGTTTGTTTTCATTTGTTTGTTTGTTTGTTTATCTTTTGAATAGATTATTCCCATGTTTCTGTAGCCATCATGTAACTATAACCATAGGAAGGGACCTGAAGGGGACCATGAATGAAGTACCAATAGAAACCAGGATTCTGCCTCTCCACACTCCCCAGTTCTAACTTCTATTTTGCCAGTCATTCAAGGTGACATTTTAGCCGGATACGGTGGTACAGATGAATAACCCCAACAGTGAAGAGACTGGGGGTCCCCCCCCCAATCCCCAAAAAAGATTCTGAACCAACAGCTGGGAAATCTTCTGGGAGTTTCTTGAATATAGCTTCTCAGGCTCCATGACACAATTTGCTGAACCAGAGCCTAGAACTCTTTCAGGACCTGGAGAGTCCCAGGCACACCGGAGTTTGAGAAGCCATGGTCTAGATGACTCTTGCTGTGGTACACACTTGTAATCCCAGTCAGTGTTCAGGAGGCAGAGGCAGGAGGATTGGGACTGTGAAGTCATACAGTGAGAAATAGGAAAAGAAAAGCAAAAATGCCCAGTCTGGAGAATTATCATCTTCACCCAATAAAGTTCATGTTAACACTGACCCTTGGATTCATTAACATTACCTGAAGAAGAGGAAGGCTTCTCATTGGCTCACCCAGTCAGATGTAGTGCTATATATGTATTTATTAATACTAATACATATATTAATAAATTATATATAAATATTATAAAACACCATGGCACTTTGCTTGCTGTCATCAAGGACCACAGAAGCACCTTGCTCTCCACAGATACTCTATTTTTAAGTCTATAAATGAGCCAGAGATACTGTTTCCACTCAATCTAGCACGAATAAAGTCGCACTTCCAATCTTTCTATTAGAAGCAAGGCACAGCCTCCTCTCAGGTTAATGGTTCCTCTCATCAGACTTTCTTCGGTGATCAAGCTGCACACACTCATTTCTTTTCTATGACCCATCTTCTTTGCTATGATTATTTGTCCTTCTAATATTAACAGCAATTAGACTCACCTCATGGTATGTCCCGCCGAGTCAATCTTCGACTGTCAGAGCGGGGTGATCTTAGTCTTGCCTCAGTAACGGACTTTGACAACCAAAACAAAGTGTGGGCAGAAGACACGAAGAGAATTAGCAACAAAATATCGTGGGTGACACAGAAAGACATCTCGGTGGCTTCTGTCTTTTCTCAACCCATGGAAAGGATGGCATTCATTCCTCTGGGACTACGGCAGGGACTGTGGCATTGTCTTCAGTATTTCTCTGGAATGTTTGAAAGGAAAACTCCTTAAAAGCCATCAAAACATTAGCATTCTCTTTCCAAGTCTAATCTATTTAATTTTATTGGAAAACATTTACATAGCTCATCAACAGACTCTCTAGTATTGGGTAATATTTAGCATGCTGTAATCACAGGAAAGAGAGATTTAGATTAAATGCTGTGTTTTTTTTTATTAAAATTCAATCATCATAAGTTGTTCTACTTTTTATCCTTTTAGTCAACAGATTTCAAAGGAGGGAAAATATCTTCATTTGCAAGCATACCTGTATTTATCTCCTATTATATTTTCCATTAGTGTCTCCATGAGATTTATTCCTGGTGATTTTCAGTAAAGTAAATGTGAATCTGCTCATGCCAGATGCTAATAACCAAGATGAATGCATCCTATCTCTTAGGGATGTTACAGGAATAAATTAGATAATATTTACAGGGGGATTTGACCATACTAGAGGTAGTATGGAGTTGAAATATTTAAAAAAAAAAACATTTAGAGAGCAAAAGGACTGTTCAGTTTTAGCCACACTGACTATATGGTACCAAGGTGTGTTTTGAATGAACTCACGGGGCTTTGCTGGATAAACCTCACATCTGACGGAGCCAAGTCTGAGTTGGTTCAGCTCAGGCATCAGTTTCAATGTGCAAAACGGGCTCTTCTCATCTTTCTTTTCATTTACATGTATGAAGCCTGGTGTACTGGTGAAGCCTTGTGTATGTTGGGTCCATCACCAAAACTGTCTTAAGCCTCTTTCTGGATTTGATAATCTATGTCGATTGTAGACAAGGAGGATGCACGGCTTTAGATTTGTTAATATTGAAACAGTTACACTGTCTGTCTGTCTGTCTGTCTGTCTGTGAACGTGCATGCATGAGTGTACATATATGTATGTGCATACACACCTGTATGGAGCCTAAAAGATGTACTTCTAAGAAATCTATCCTCTCCCGCCCCCAAGACCTGATCTCTCATTGAACTGGAGCTCAGGAAGTCGGCTAGGATCATTGGCCAGCGAGCCTATGGCTCTGCCTGTCTCCCTCTCCCCAGGGCCGGGACTCTAAACACAAACCATCAAGTCAAGCTTTCTTAAGTTTTCGATCTGAGGGCTAGACTCAGGGCCTCACGCTTGTAAAGCAAGCACGTTACTGAGTTATTTCCCCAGCCCCATGTTACATCTGGATCATCCAGAACCAAGCTGTAGCTTTTAGAGGGACAGTAGACAGAAGAAGATCGCAGTTATTCCATAGTAAAGGCCGGAGTGCTCTCATAGAAATAGGTTCATTATCAGTTACAGTCTTAGCACTGTTCCCATACAGTTTTCAAACATCCTTCTATGCTAGACCAGTGCACAATGCTATGTCAAGAAAGTGGTGGTGTATTCATTATAAAAGGCAAGATATATATTACATATTATATATATGTGTGTATACATATACATTATACATATACATACACATATGTGTGTGTGACTATTATGTGGAGCAATGCAATAAAGCAATACTTACTGCATACCTACCACAGATAATGCACAATTTGAAGCATGTCATGAGATCCCCTCACTAACTTCCTCTCTCAACTGTACGAAGTAGGTACTAGTATCATTCCAAGGTCATAGATATAGCACCAGGCCAAGAGATATTAAAAAGCCTGCCCAGGTAATGCAGTTCATCAATGGAGGCATCCGGCGGCACGCACCCGTGCTCTACGTTCTGACTATGACTCCTGCCTCTTTCTCCATGAATATAGGAGCACCAGAGAACCTCAACTGGCAACCAAGCCGGAAACAAACAACAGCACACATTTCATATTTAATATAAGGGGAAATGCCAAAGCTAATCATTGTCAGAGTGTATCTAACCGGTGGCATCTGTCTGAAAGAGCCAAGATTATGACAAATAAGAGGCCCCCCTCTTGCCAGTTCATACAGAGCTGGACTCACAAACAATAAGAGTTCACAGTACAATCACGGTGTCAAAATTATTCACCAGGAAGGGACACTATACAACGTACCAAAAGGACAGCTCTCTTATGGAGATGATGACAGATCTTGGAGAGAAACGAGACATGTGACATAGAGGTGAAATTTGCCATGGAAATACTAGTGGCACTTAAGTAAACAGCTCCAAGCGACGGGCATCTCAAACGCTATCATTTGCTTTTGTAAGAAGGGACAGAACAGTAGGATGCTGAGACTTCATGACATACCCGATATGGAAAAGGACTTCACGATGCTTCTCTAATAGCTGAAGAATATTCTATAAATTATTTTCATCCCCGACAGAATGCTGTAATATGATTAAGTACAAACTGTTCCATAGCAACAGACATCATATCGCAGACAAGAGCCTGTGTGCCTCCCTCGAAGAAAGCGTTTAAAGTCATAATAGACAAACTCTAAGTGTGGCTCAGAATCCTGTCATCCGGAAGCCAGGTTCTACAATGAGCTTGAGACAGGGGACAGAGGACTCACTGTAGACCTCTACCCCCCTTCCTTTGGCTTTCTTTCTTTCTCTCTCTCTTTTTTTCAATGTTTGTCCCCAAGGTTTTTAATAAAAATCATTCTTTTTGTACTGACTTTTAAAATAAATGCTGTCTTAAGGGCACACAACACACTCCAGAGATGAAACAAGACTGGTTGGCAAAGATGGCTGGAAAGCCAGGGTTGACAACACAGGTTCAATTCCTGGGACCTATACAACATAAATTAATTCAGTATATTACCCCATAATCTTAGGCTCACATATACCCGGCACGAAAAAATGAGACCTAACACCTTAGCTTTGTAGTTAAAAGCCACAAACAAGCAGGGCAGGGTGGCACACATATTTAATTTCAACACTAGGGAGGTGGCTTCTGGGTTCGAGCCCAGCCTAATCTACAGAACAAGCAGCGCCACAGAGAAACCCCACAATCCTAACTAATACATTGACTTCTGTGAAAAGAATGTTTCACATACTTCTAATTATCCATGTACCCAGAACAGAGGTTCTCAGATTAATTAATCCCCTAGATCCAAAAATTCCACCCATGGGGCAGACAACAAAAAGGAAAACGGAAACCTGGAGGCAGTACTGCAACTTTATTTGACATTCAGCAGGTTAGTTCTCATCCACATTGACCGTCTGTAGATTTTTGAATGTGGTAACAGGCACGAAAGTTACCAACGTGTAGAACTTGTTTGGTGAATCCATCTTCATTACGTTTTCTGGACAAACGTACTCGGATGCGACATGGGACACTCCTTATTCCCTTGGCCCAGACGGCTTTATTGAGCCTGGCGTCAATGCGCACATCTGGAGTCCCCATTTCCTTCATGGCAAACTTCCGAATTTCTTTGAGTGCCCAATGAGCCTGCTTCCTGAAGCCCACTCCATGGATGCGCTTGTGAATGTTGATGGTGTATTCTTGGGTCACCACCTGGTTGATGGCAGAACGGCCCTTCTTCTTCTTGCCACCCTTCTTTGCGGGAGCCATTCTGCCGGGCCCAAGTTGGAAAGGAAGGGCGCAAGGAATTGTGGGTCCTTTGGCTTTCTTTAATTGGCATTTCGATTTTGATAGTTACAGAGGTTTCAAGAAAGAACTTTGAAAGATTCAAAATCCGATGCAGAGCGGAAGTTCAGCATGGGGTTCATGGGAGAGCATAGGAACAGTGAGTTTTTTTGTTTTTGTTTTTTTTTTGAGACCAAGTCTTCACTCTTTCTACTCCTCGTTGTTCCAGTTTGCGTTTCTATACTGTAAACACTGGGAATCCTGGGAGCCTCTTAGCTGTAAGTCTGAAGTAGAGGCGGCTTTGGAGACAACGGCTTGTTAGGTGTCTTTATAAGTTAAAAATCTCATCTGAGGCTGAAGAGGTGGCTTGGCCGGCAGAGAATTTGTCACGAAAGCATGAAGACCTTGATCCTCAGAACTACTGAAGTTACCAGGAGTGGTAGTGAACACGCTTGTGGTTCAGTACTGGTGAATCAGAGACAGGAAGATCTCTGTGGCTCACTGCTCAATCAGCCTAGCCCAATTCACAAGCTCTAGACCCCAGGGAGAGACCCCGTAGAAAGTGGCTGGAGAGATGGCTCAGCAGTTATGGGCACAGACTGTTCTTCCAGAGATCCTGAGTTCAATCTCAGCACCTACATGGCAGCTTACAAAGTCTGTAACGCCAGCTCTAGGAGATTCAGTATCCTCAAATAGACATACATACAGGCAAGACACCAACGCACATTAAATAAATAAACAAATGAATATTTTAAAAAGTGTTAAAAATTATAATGAATGATGATTAACTAAAACACAAGCAAACCAAACCAAACCAGAACAAAAACTCATAAACAAGAACAGAGTAGATGGTCCTTAGGAACAATACTAACGTTGACTTCTGTTCTCCACATGCATGAACACACATGTGGACACATGTGTACAGATGCAAGAATTGTGTTAACACACATTCATGTGTACACACACACACACACAAACACACAACAGAAATAGTGGCCAGAACACGAATAAATTAAACTGATGCGGATATCTGTCTCTGCAAACCATAATTAGATTCTTCCAGCAATTGCCATGCAGAATGGCTGCCTCCCTTTACTTTCTCCAATTAGACAGGAGGCTCTTCCTGAGGCCGAGAGAAATCCACTCGCCATTGTCTCCTGGGGGGTTGGGGGGGGGGACGAGCTCAGTTCCTGCAGCTGATGTAGGCTTTGTTTTGAACATGGGAAGCTAGGCTTGCAGATGCTATTGAATATTGAGGAGCGTAGGAGTTAATGATACGTTGTGAGTCTACCCGCCGCCTTGCGCCGTGTCCCGATTCAGGTTTTAAACTGCACCCTCCTCCGAGTCTTCCGTGCTAAAGGTTGCATGTTGAAAAGTGAAACAGATGGTCTAGTTTTGTATTTCTTGCCTTTTACAACTTCTTTGGCAGCTCGGGAATCCTGGTCCTCTGGGATTCCGGATTATATTTCGGCCCTATTATACGTATATCAGTTTCGATGTGAAGACGGCGTGGCAGAATTATTCAAAACCCTTACGGCCTAGCTTTTGCTGGCTCTCGGTGTGTTGTGTGCTGTTCGTTTTAATTGAGAATATTCTAAAAGCAAGATTGATGTGTTTTCTATCCATCTAAAATAGAAACAAGTTCTGGGTTCCTAAGCTCTCGGGAGCCCTCTTTTCTTATGAACATGCCCTCTCTAATTTGCACCTCTGTTTGCACAATATAAATGGCCTTTAAAAGCTCTTCATTCATACAATAGTTTCAGTAACCCAAAGAAAATTAGTAGCAGGCAAAAGCCTACTTTAACTGACAGAGAGACAAAAATGCTAATTACCTTAAAATATTCTCAAGTGTATATTGCTGGCATCCTTCCAGGTAAGGCTAAAGAGTTACCCCTCCCCCACGCTATTTACTAGTGCTAGGGGACATTGCTATTGATTTACATTCAGGCTTATATGTTTCTATTTAAATCTTTTCTTTGTGTTTCAAAGTATTCTTTATAACGAAGGCACACAATTTGTTTTCTGCTTACTTTCAGGTACACTTGAGAACTACCTATTTGTGATGATCAATTATGGTTTTTTTTTTTAATACATACTTTTCTTTTGTTAAGGTACCCAAACACATTTGTAGAAGGACAAGGTCCTTAAATTCAAATCTATTTTATTTAAAAATATTAATTACCATAGATTGTAATGTCTTTTTAAAATGTCTTCCAACTTTTCTGTGGTGATTAGTTCTTTGTCCAAGTTTATACTCTGAAGCATGCTTTCCTCTCAAAACGCTTTTTAAAGCAGAGCTTCTGAATAAGGATTAACGAAACAAAATCAACACCACTTAATGGGTTAGCAATCCAGGCACGTTGGAATTATTCTTGTAAAAAGAAGCTTTTTATTATGTATGCAACATTTTTCTTTCTCTTTCTGTTTTCAAGACAGGGTCTCACTCACTATTGTAGCTCTGGTTGTCCTGGAACTCACTATGTGGACCAGGCTGGTTTTGAACTCACAGAGATCTGCAAGCCACTGCTTCCTAAGTGCTGGAATTAAAGGTGTGAGCCATTACACCCAGCTATTAAAAAAGAAAATTATTAAAAACCTGTTGCTTGCCGGGCGGTTGTGGCGCACGCCTTTAATCCCAGCACTTGGGAGGCAGAGGCAGGCGGATTTCTGAGTTTGAGGCCAGCCTGGTCTACAGAGTGAGTTCCAGGACAGCCAGGACTACACAGAGAAACCCTGTCTCAAAACACTTAAAAAAACAAAAAACCAAAACCTGTTGCTTTCATAGTATTTGCTTTGTAAAACATAAGGCAAAAGTGATCTTCTTTAGGAGTTAGCATATTTTTAGTTTTTAAATTAAGTTTATATTTTTATTCTTTGTGCGTTCATGGGTAGGCATGTGCTATGGCATGTGTGTGGAAGTCAGACAACTTGAGGGAGTGGGTTCTTTCTTTCTACAAATGGGGACCACAGGTCAATCAAGCGCCTTTACCTGCTGAGTTATCTTGGCAGCTCTGAGGTCAGGGGTGTGTGTGTGTGTGTGAAGTATATGTGCACTGTTAACTAACTGATGGTTCAGAAATTTAAAAACCACGGAAGACCAAAGAACAAGGTCACAGGTCATAACTAGGTAAAGTGGCAATTAATGATTTAAAAAAATCCAAATCATATTCAACTCAGCAATATAGCAATTAGCACAGTTTTAATGACTGGTAACAGATTAGAACAGATGTTTCTGTAAAGAAAGACAAAGGCAAATCATAGGAGGAGAGGCTCAGCCTCCTTAGCCATGGGTGGGTATTGGGGAGGGGGCACAAATCAAACCCAGTGAGACAGCACCACACAACCACCAGGGTGGCAGTAACCAGAAGGACAGGGGGCACACAGGGCAAGGGAAGCAGAGGACACATAGGCAGATGTGTCAGAAAAGGAGGCAAAGTGAGATTGCTACCTTGGGTTACAGCTTGGCACTTGTTGAAAAAGTTACACAGACTCACCAGCAAAACCCAACATTTTGCAGTAAGACTCTACGTGAGAGAAATGAAGACACACGATCTCTCACAGGCATGCATTAAATGACTTATAAAAAAGAAACCCAGACCAACACCGACTGGGCTCTCAAAAGCATATGTGGAATGTTTTTGGGTGTTTGTTTGTTGTAGTCAACACAAATCTAGACAGGAAATCTCAACTGAGATGTTGCCTCTATTACATTGGCCTGTGGGGAAATTGCTTTACTGTTGATTAATATGTGAGTGCCCAGACCACTGTGGGTGGTGCCATCCCTAGACAGCTGTGTTGGGGCTGTGTAAGAAACAGCCAAGGAAGTCCGAGAGGAGCAAGCCAGTCAGCAGTATTCTTTCACGAGTCTCTCCTTCAGTTCCTGCCTCCAAGTTCTTGCCTCAGCTTTCCTCCATGACAGACATGTAAAGCAAATATGCCCTGTCCTTCCCTAGGTTGTTTTTGGTCAACATTTAGGGCAACAGAAAGGGACACAAGGGTAATTTGCTAAATAAGAAGACTGCTTGGCTGACTCCATTCATACGCAATGTCCAGGAAGGCACATCCATAGAGACAAACTCTAACCCTAACTCTGACAAAAACCAACCAACCAACCAACCAAACAAACATAACTACTTGAGGTTAGGGTAAGTAAGATCAGGGATTCACTCCATATAAGGGGATTTTTTAGAATCATGAGAATGTTCTAGATGCTGGACTATGGTGATGGCTCCATACCTGCACGAATTCCTCCAAGGTCACAGTGTTACAATTTTACTTAAGCAATGTGTGCATTCTATGCCCTGAAGATAATGCTTCAACGGTGCTGATAAAGAAAGAACAAAAACTCAGCGCCCGGGGTCTTCGTGGGGTTGGAATGCATGTTTGCGTCAGGACTAATGTGCAATTGCAATCCAGGAATGCATCTGTCCTTAGATGTCAGCAGTTCGTGGTTGGTAGCATACTTTACAATTTTCAGATTTATTTCTTCCCCAACACCAGTGGTGTCAAGTAGGTTGAACAAGTACTATGTAATATATACAGATAAATACTTTTCTTTTTTTCCTTTCAGCTGTGCTCTAGAGGAACCTTAAATATATAACTTTTTTGTGGTACTTAGAATCCACCCTAGGGTCTTGCTTCTACCAGTCAGTCACTCTATCCTTATATCTATATTATATGCTTTACAGATCAAGGCCATTCTGGATGATACAATCTGAACTGAATAGAAAACATTGTCCCTGTCACAAGGTCTCCAGATGTTTCTACGAAGACACTAAAGGACATGTGAGTCCCCATTTCGAGACTCATATAGGATACTGTCCACGGAAAGAGCTTGGTATCACTACTCACAGACCCTACCCATCTCTCCCATTTGAGTTTCTGGTAGCTTCTCTGGAACTATTTGCATTTACAAATATTGATATGCACACAATATCTTTATGTATCAATGAAGAGCACAACAACTGTCATTACAAGAATGAAATATTTTCTGGCAGAAACAAAACTGGCAAAAATCAGGATGGAAATTAGTGTAGTAATTTTGCTCCTAAGCAAATTCCTCTTTACTATTTCCCTGGAAAGCCCAAAAAAGGCCTTGAACAATTCCAATTTAGTTAAGGCAGAACATTCCACTGTTTAAAAACACGTGACTTGTAAAGTGTCCAATTATGTCATTTGAGAATGTATGTGGTATATAAATAAACACTCATGCTAAATACAAACCACACATTTTTTTATTTTAATTATACGTATGCATGACAGGCTCAAATCACAGCCCTTTGGATTTAGCAAGATTTAATGCTTCTGGAATCATCTCATTCTGATCTTGGCTCCTGGGCTCAGGTAGCAAATTTGCCCTTGAAGGGTGGAAAGGGTGAGTCTATCAGGATTGCTGCTTGGAGCGTTAGCCACTTCAACTACGTGTTTGTTAGGTTTGTCTGTGCATATAGCTATGCTGACTTGGATTTACCAAGCTACCAAATGCTTTGTGTGTCTTGGAACTGTGACCTCTGTGGTACACTGAATCCTAAATTCCTTTGGCAGGTGTTATTTAAGGGTCTCCTAATCATCTTCCAGCCAACAGAGTGAGTGGCCAGTTTTCAAGCTGTAAAGATATATTAATGTCTATGATACTACATGAAATAATAGGGTAAGAACAAGTCTATGTCTCTCAAGCAAGGTACCTGTTTTCTGATCTGGAACTCTCAACAGGATTTTGTGGTAGCCTTCAACACTTAAGATCTTGGCGTCCTCACATAAAAAGAGAGAGTTTAAGATAAAGCATTTTCTAGAACAGTGATTTTCAACCTTCCTAATGCTGCAACCCCCTTAATACAGTTTCTTATGTTCTGGTGATCCCCAACCATAAAATTATTTTTGTTGTTACTTCATAACTGTAATTTTTCGGCTGCTATAAAATCATAAGAAAATATTTTGATATGTGGTCCCAGTGAAAGGGTCGTTTGACTCTCCAAAGGGGGTCGAGACCCACAGGTTGAAAACCGCTGTTCTAAACCCCCATGCCAATTTAACAATCATTTAGTAAAATCATACTGTCTGATGGAATATTTATCTAAATATTTCATCCAGATCATATGATCTTTTTGGCTGGCACGCTCATTGACCCCCTTTCAGCATTGTTAGAATAAAGCAACAACAAACAGATGTCCCCCTCGGCCCCCCAAAAAAACCACCAAATAATTTAAGTTTTGAAAGAATCTACTTAACTATCTGTGTATTGTGGACGATTGTACCCTTTGCGTATATCGCTGATACAGAATGCTGTAAGTAAATGGTAAAAGCCAGGCTGTATGTATGTACACGTGGACCACCTTGTCTTGTGCAGAGGTCATCGGATGACCTTGGCTGTTGTCCCTCAGGCACCATCCACTGTTAAGGGTTTTCATTGGCCTTGGTTTGCTGACCAGTGAGTTCCAGGGATCTGCTTACCTAAACCTTCCTGGCAATGAGATTAAACACATCTGGTTGTTTGTATAGGGTTCTGGGGTGTGAATTCGGTCTTCAAGCTTGCGTGGCAAACACTTAAACAACTGTGTTACCTATCCCCAGCTCCTTGTGTGTATTTTTTTTTAACAAACCTTATATTCTTACTTTTTAGTTTTCCAGAGCACTGATGGCCTCAAATAAACATGAGTGGCCAATGGGTTGAGGTGAAAGAGCCCAGGGCTCCCCTACCCCACACCTCTAGTCTTGTCTGTTTGGTGGCTATTCAACATTTTGTTTAGGGGGAAAGTGTCCTTGGATAAATGTGGTATGAAAACCACTGAGCAATGCAAAAGGTTTTGCTTCCATGCTGTGTGCTTTGAAAGTGCCCTTCCTTCCTTCCTTGTTAGCCTTACCACTTAAAAGATGCCATCTTACGAGCTATTCCAGCAAAATCCAAAGGCCAGATGAATAATTTCTTATTTATGCTCTTTTCAAATACCCATAAATGGCATGCCACATTTAAGTTCGCAGAGTGGAATCATCAAATGCTTTAATAACTATACAAATATTAGTATTTGATACACAGGCTCTCATAATGTGGCTCAATCACAGTTGGATTGATAGGGTGGTAAGTGGGAAAATCCTGTTTAGACAGTTGGAAGAGAAGGGGGAAGTGTTTAGTCAAACAAGCTTGATAGTCTTGTCAGCATCAAACTGATAGCTATTTGGCATCATTTAATCTTTGCCAAAGAAGATTTTGTTGAGCAAAGGAACAATCAGGAACTTGGGTTAATCCTTCATATTTCTCCTTTGGTTCAATTCATCCAACTATAAGTCTATGAATGATCCCTTGGCCTGCTAGGTAAAACAGATTTCCTTTTCACTAAGGTAAAACAAAAACTAAACGGTGGCACAGCGGAACAGCATCCTGTGAGAACCACCACTATGTGCAGAAGGGGCCCCGCCCTCCCTAGGACGCCCTCTAGGAAACAACTGTATTGCTGCAAGTGTCCCAGAAGTTCAATGAAGAAGAGTGTCTGTTGACACAGCCAGGAGTGGAGCAGTCTCTCTCTTACAGGGAAAGCTTTTGGGTTGTGCCCCTCCTTCCCTACCTCAGCAGGATTATCACTTACAGAACCAAAGGCAAAGAGCTCCTTTATGTCTGGAAGCAGTTTGTGTTCTCTCTTTGTTTTCTTCTCTAAGTCTCTGCTTTTCCCCTTTGACCTTGAGATGCTGATTCCAGGGGAAGGTCTCCTAGAGTAGAATATGATTGTGGCTGTGGACATTCAAGGGGTTTGGAATACAGTCACCTTAAGATAGCTTCCTCTTTGTCCCTATACATTCCTGCCTGCCCCTTCCCTGAACCCCCTAAGGTCTTTCCCTGGAGTTCCTCTTGGGAAAACATCCGAGTCTCCCCTCCCTTCACTAAATAGCACCTGTCCAGGATTAAAAAATTTGGTAGTACTACCATAACACAGGACATGTGTGTGGGGGTAGATAGGTTTTATGAGAATGCAAATTTCTGGTGCTGCACTTAACATTTTTTTTTAATTCCTTTTTACTTATGCATATGTATATGTGGACACTTGATCCTGGCGCTGGGGGTGGAACCCAGCTCCTCTGCAGTAAGTACGGTTAACCACTGAGAGATCCTGCCCCCAAATGACACACATCTTAATACAAATTTTGGAAATATGTATGTTACTGGGAACGTGAACACATGACAGTTTCAGCACACAGTGGGGTTCTATTAAACAGAAGGGAGACGGCAGTGAGAATTAATTGCTTTCTTTAGGATCTACCTAAATCAATCTAAATTGTTCAGATTGTTTGACTGCGTTGCATGGCTTTTACAGTGAAGATGCCGCAGAGCTTCTACAATGATAGAGGTGCAGGCAGCGTGCCTGGGGCTTCGGGACAGGCACTTCAGACCTGCTGCTTGGAGTTTGTACTGGTCTCTCTCTCTCTCTCTCTCTCTCTCTCTCTCTCTCTCTCTCTCTCTCTCTCTCTCTCTCTCTCGATATTGAAGCCAGGATGCCTGATAGCTTGGAGACTTGCAAAAAAACAAAATGAAAACAAACAAACAAACAAAACCCCAGATGGATGACCGGATCGCAGGATTGCTCAAGGAAGAGCGGCCCAGGCTGGAGCTGTACAGGAAAACATGCTACAAAAATCTCCCAGAATCCTCCGCCCAGGTCTCATTCCACCTGGTTTCTCAAGAGCAGATCTTTTGGCCAACCTTAAGCTCAGAGGATTGGCAGGGCAGGAGGCTGAGTTCCAGCTACCTTTGCCCTAATTTATTGAGGCCTTTAAAAGTAAATAAATAAAACTTTGAACTCAAAAGCATCTGAAAGCTTTATGAGTGAGATATGCTACTTGCCTTCAGGGGTATCAAAGATCTCTGGAGTTAAAGTGACAAGAAAAAAAAAAAAGAAAAGGAAGGAAAGAAGGAAGGAAGGAAGAAAAGAAAGAAAGATGCAAAGAAAGAAAGAGAGAGAGAGAGAGAGAGAGAGAGAGAGAGAAAGAAAGAAGGAAAAGAAGGAAGAAAGAGAGGCTCTGTAGTTGCAGAACTAGAAAGCATGTCCAGACTGGAAGCAACTGGTTCTGTAGCTTATTAACTCAGGAGGTGGGGGCAGGCCAAGCACGGAAGTCCCCGGCTCTGCCCGTGTCTTTTTTCCAATGGAGGATTCCCCCTGCTTCTTGGCCTTTAGCCCTCCTCTGTTCCTTCCAAATCTAGAAACAACCCTTTTCAAGAAAGACCTGGTAGATAAAATGAAAAGATGTAAAACAGCTCTTGAGAACTAGTAGGAGAGAAAAATCAAGGGGTCAAGGTGATGTCAACTATTACAGGCTCACTCTGGAATCTGGGGGTCTGAACAGCAAACCCGGCAACTTGTGGGCTGACCTGTGTGAGCAGAACAGCATGGCTCTCACAAAGCTCTTTCTTTTATCTCTTTATGGAGGTTGACTAAGCACCCCCTTATTTGGCTGTTGAGCATGGGGGAGCTCCACTGAGGCGAAGTGCCTCGCTTGGCTTGTAGGTCTGGACCTGAGATTCCTGTGATAAACTGGAAAGCAGTTCAGTGATCTTCGCTGTTAGATGCTTCTCTTTCAATGACAGGGAAAAGCAAGCCCTTAGGAAGGAGCTGTCTGGCCCAGCCAGCCCAGGGATGGAGGCTTCCAGACGTTTCCAGAGGCCGAGCTGCTTTTCCCCAGAGTGATGGCCTGGCTCGTGCACTCAGGCAAGACGCAGCTATAGTAAGGACTTTTCATAGGAGAGAGAGAGAGAGAGAGAGAGAGAGAGAGAGAGAGAGAGAGAGAG
>NW_021604601.1:8138715-8163794 GCF_004785775.1 Grammomys surdaster | reverse complement strand
AGAGAGAGAGAGAGAGAGAGAGAGAGAGAGAGAGAGAGAGAGAGAGACAGAGAGAGACAGACAGAGAGAGAGAGAGAGAGACGGAGAGAGAGAGACAGAGAGAGAGAGACAGAGAGAGAGACAGAGAGAGAGACAGAGAGAGACAGAGAGAGAGACAGAGAGAGAGACAGAGAGAGAAAATCACCTTTGTATGCAGATCTGCAGTGACCACGTAAGGAGGAAGGAAGTGTGGTGCAGATGCCCCTGTTTCCGTGCCTGTGTGAGCTCTGCTGCCAAATCCCTGGGGGAGCTGACACATGAACTAGTTTCGCTTGTCCCCTGCACCTCCTCCAGCAGGAGCAGCAGGCTAGGCGGGGAGAGGTGAGTTGCTGCAAGGCCTTTCCTGCCAGAGCCCGCCCCTCGCAGGCCTGGTGGTTTCTCTGCAAAGGAAACATTCAAAACTCCAGAACGTGGCATGGGTCTTCCCTAGGGTGTGTGCCTGTCGACAAGTCACCAGTTCTGGAAGAGCTAAGGGGAATGTGTGAGTTGCAGGAAGCCCATTGAGGACTTTCCTGGAGAAGGCTGTTTACCAGGAGGCGCGTGCTTGCTTTCAGGTCCTTATTAATGTCAGTATTGGTTACTGTGTTCGCCTTCTTGGCGATCTTTTTAGCTCCATGCAATCCCGCATTCCCAAACACCGGAACCATTGCTAGTTGCCGTGAGGAGATAGAAAGTCCCAGATTTTAAAGATACAGCTTTTAATTCAGGGATTGTGGCAGGTGGGTGGCAAGTTAACGATCCAGGCTTTCAGACAGAATGGAGACCTTGTAACACCTGCATGAGGTCCTGTCTGGGCAGGGATCCTCATCCTGGAGTGTAGCCCTTTGGGGACAGATGGCCTCTTTTTTTTTTTTTTTTTTTTTGTCCAGGAAGAGAAAAACCCTGCTACACAGAGGATGGAGTGATTTATGTAGACAGTTTAAAGGGTGTTTCGCAGCTCTGTGGAATGCAAGAAGCAGCATGATTTGAAGGTACAGTATACTTAAGGGCAAGTGTGGAATGCACCAAATGTTTTCCTTTCCTACTTTTAAGCAAGTTTCAATCCATTTCACTGACGAAACCGGTTAACCATGTGCAAATGTGTAACTGCCAGAGCCAATCTGCCATACCAAGGCTCCGTGGAAGCGCTGACTTCTCTCAGCACTTGGGATCTGGTGTCGGAATAAACTGGTCACTACTGCCTTTTACAGAGTAAATGTCTTCCTTTATCTCTCCGATTTAACGATAACGTATTTTGGAGGGAGGGGAGAACATGTCCTAATTTTCCTTCCACTGCAAATGATTATAATAAAATATTTGCACTGGAAATCATTTTTATTGTATAGAAATTAAGTTTTTTCTTTTGGAAATCATGAGTTTCGGGCAAAGTAAAGCTGCATTTTTTTTTCTTCTAAGTATTTCAGGGACCAGAGTTTAGTGGGTAGGAGCACTTGCTGCTTTTCCAGAGGACCAAGATCAGTTCCCAGCATACAATTGTTGGCTCACAAGTACTTGAAACTGCAGCTTCAGGGGATTCGGCACCCACAGGCGCCTACACACCTGTGCACACGGTACATGTAAGTTCATGCAGGTTCATGAACACAAAAACAAAAATAAATCTAAAAGTATCCTAAAAGTTCATGCTTCAGTGAATTGCGTATCTAGTGGCAAGTGATTTAAAATGTTGATTTCATTATAAACACTTCTTTTTTATTTTGAAATGTTTCAGGCATACAAAACCTCCAGAGAATTGTGTAATAAATCTCTTCTGTGTTCTACCCAAGAGATAAAGTATTACAGATGTAACTGAAGCCCCCATGTGCCCCCTTCCTTCCTCCCTTTCTTTCTCTCTTTCTTTCTTTCTTTCTTTCTTTCTTTCTTTCTTTCTTTCTTTCTTCCTTCTTTTCTTGTCTTGTTTGTTTGTTTGTTTGTTTGTTTTTTGAGACAGGATTTTTCTGTGTAGTCATGGCTGTCCTGGAAATCACTCTGTAGACCAGGCTGGCCCTAAACTTAGAGATCACCTGCCTCTGTCTCCCAAGTGCTGAAACTAAAGGTGTGTGCCACCACTGCCTGGCAAACCACTGTTTCTAAATTCAGTCCCTTTCCTCACCTTTCAGAGATAACTGTTAACCTGTGTTCAGAGTTTATCATTTCTGTGCATCAAAAACAAAAAACAGTCATGGGGCTAAAGAGATGACTCAGTGGTTAAGAGTACTTCCTTCTGTTTCAGAGCTCTTAGGAGATGCTTTGCCCTACTCTGGGCTCAGATGGTACTATACTCACATGGGCACATGTCTACGCACCGAGCTATATAATTAAACATAAATGTCTTTCTTTAAAAAAAAATCAATGCTTATATACAAACCCACAAAACATCCATCATGTGGTGTTGAGTTGAATGTTTCCAATCTTCCTATAAATACTGCATAGTGCAGTATCATATTGCAGTTGTATTTTATTAATTGAAGATACAGCCATCCATGTATATGTTTATATATCCCTATATATGTATATGATATATACCCATATACATTATATATATCCATATAACTATATCTCTCTATATAGCTCTATTGGTTAGAGGAACTGTCTCCTTCGACTCAGTCTCTGCCAGCAAATCTGCTGCCTAGACATCGAAGTTTCTCTTGATGGATGTTGTTTGCTCTGACTTTTTCTCCAGCATAAACAAGATTGGTGTGAATCCATTGTCTTGTCTCATTGTGTTCAGGACTGGAAAGATTTTGGAATTTTAAGCTTTAGCTGCTACTTTAAAACACTTTTTGATGCCAGGTATGGTGGTGCACGCCTTTAGTCCCAGCACTTGGGAGACAGGGGCAGGAGAAATTCTGGGTTGGAGTCTGGCATGGTCTATGGAGAACGTTCCAGCACACATAGGGCTACACAGAGAAACCTTGCCTTGAAAAACCAAACCAAACCAAACAACAACAAAACCCAAACACAAAACAAAAATAAAAATATTTTTGTTACATTTTATTTTGTGTTTTGTGTGCAAGTGTGGTGTGTGTGTGCATATGTGTGTGTGTGTGTGTGTGTGTCTGTATTCAGTGGAGTTCAGAGGACAACTTTCAGAAGTCGGTTCTTTTTAATACCATGTGGGACTTGGGTGTGGAGGGGTGCAAGTAAGCTCAGGTCATGTGACCTGAAGGCATGTGATTTCACCTGCTGAGTCATCTTACCAGCTCCAGACCCTCAATTTTAAATGTAACATTATATTGTGCACATTTTACCATATCACTAAATATTCATTTAAAAACACTGTGTAGATGATCAATCACAGCCAGGCCATTTCTTTGGTTTATTCAGCTTGTTAAACATGTAGACAGCGATTTCCACCACTCTCACCAGAAATGCACTGAAGAAGGACAATTTGGTTCTAAATAAAAGCACTTTTTGATTACCTTCACGGTAATTTTAGTGACCTAACCAGTTCTTTTGTTGCGGGAACAGCTAATATCCTTTGGGATACAATGAAAACCTTTACATTATTTTGTGTGTGGGTGCACAGATACCTACAGGTGCATGTGTGTGCTGGGGCACATACATGTGTATCAGTGCATGTGGAGCAATGCCAGCTGGCATTCCTCAGATGTCATCCTTCTTGTTTCTTTGTGACAGGGTTCCTCATTGGCTTAGAATTTGCCAAGTAGGTTAGGATGGCTGGCCCACTTATCCCTGCCTCCCCAATATTGAGATTACAAGCACATTACAGACCTTTATGTACATTTAGTGCTTGAACTTGGATCTACATGTTTACCGAGCAAGCAGTCTATAGAATGAGATATGTCCCCAGCTGCAAGTCCTTGCTTGGCCTTCAAGGGCTTGAATCTGTCTGGGGTGGTAAAGGGAAGGAAGAAAAAACAAACACAGAGACATATGGATGTGGAGAGCATCTCTTATGTACTGTGTGTAAGCATCACTTGTCAATAAAAAGCCGACGGCCTACTAGATGAGGCAGGGAGTAGAAGGCGGGACATCCAGTCAAGAGAGATAGGAATCCTGGGAAAGAGTGAGAGCAGAGGATTTCACCCTGGGCTCGGAAGAGACAGACAAACCGAGGAGAGGTAAATACCAATGTGGAAGACAGAGTATATTAATGGAATATATAAGTTATGAGCTAGTTGGTAAATGAGCCAAAGCTCATTTATTCATAAATAATTAAGTCTTAGAGTTGTTATTCAGGAACAAAGAGCCTGGGTAGAAAAGTCCATGGCTACATTTGGAGGCACAGAAAAGCTGGGGTTGGGTGGTCTGGGATCTTGAACGGGGAAACTGTAGCATCCCGGAAGCCCAGCATGTTTATTATAGAGAGGTTGGCAGAGAGACAGGGTTCATGTGTATAGCTGAGCAAGGAGGTTTCTTTGGGGTAGGGGAGGGTTTGCCATTCCTCCATGCATCTAACATCACTGTGCCCGTGTCACAGCATTCAGAGCCTTACACATTTAGGGCTTTCTTCCCTCCCCACACTCAGCTCCCTTAATGTAATGCTTAATGGTCTTCCTGCCAATGCGTAGGGTAACCGCATCATTTTCCTGTCTTGGGTGACGGGGTGTTGCAAACTTATTGTTTGACATAGCTCCGTTCTTTCAGCTGTCACCATAAACTGCTGGCTATAGCCTCCAACAAGTTACTTCCCCTCTGGCATCTGTTTACTCCTCAGCAAACTGGAGCCGACAGAGCCAAGCAGTCCATCGCAAGCCCATAACAAAGGATTCAACTACTTCACTTGAGTTGCTTTATTTAATGACCTCCTTTCTCGAGTGTTGATCACTGTTGCTTCCATTGTAGAGATGGTTAGACAGACGGAGGGAGGGAGGGAGGGCTGAAGTAAATGCCTCAGATCGCAATCAGTGATTGACAGATCCATGATTCAACTGAGTAGACTCTTCTGAGAGCCTGCTCACTTCCTTTAAAATCTCT
Organism: Grammomys surdaster; assembly: GCF_004785775.1. Taxonomy (NCBI): domain Eukaryota; kingdom Metazoa; phylum Chordata; class Mammalia; order Rodentia; family Muridae; genus Grammomys; species Grammomys surdaster. Next base: position 8,158,838 of record NW_021604601.1, on the reverse strand, counting down.
CTCTCTCTCTCTCTCTCTCTCTCTCTCTCTCTCTCTCTCATCAGCTCAATTTAAACTTGTGAACACTGTGACATTTCAGTTTTAAATACTTCAGAATTATCACATTTAACAGAAATTTAAGATCACCTAGCATACAATGTTGTGTGTGTGTGTGTGTGTGTGTGTGTGTGTGTGTGTACATCTCCTAAAAACAGACACTTTGGATTTCAGTGTGCACACTGCTTTACTAGGTAATGTAAGTTGTTTCCTAACAGGCTTTCCTTTCCCACCCAGCCCCGATCTGTGTGAGAATCCTATGGTTTTATATTCTCATCCACACTGTGTATTGCTAGAAGACAAGAGTTACTAATCTGGTGAGGTTTGAAATGACTTGCATGTGCCTGATTGTTTATGAGCCTGAATCTACGAAACTATTCTTCTCCACCCTTACGAAAAACTCCAGCTCGCTTCTGGTCTTCTTTTTAAAAAACGGTTTGTTTGTCTTACAGGCCTTTCTCTTCAAGCTGGAAAATGGTAGGGCAGATTCTCACTGCATCCTGGTTACGCAGTGACTCTGTCTCCCTAACAAATGGCCCGTGGAGAATGAAGCAGAAAGCAGGAATGCCCTCCTCAAAAGTGATTATGTGGAAATGTGGATTCCAAGGGTGGAGAGCGAAGCATGTGGCTTTGTGCTGAGCTGTGTAATACGTCAGGGCTCAGAAGACCATCTGAGACAGGTAACAGAGGCGGCAGCAGGCTAGATTTAGTGAAGAGAGATGAGTGGAATTCCATGTGCTGTTGTTTACCTGTCCTGTTTCCAGGTGTTGACAACTAAATTATGAGCCCAGTCATAGGCACCCTTCATGTGCTTCCGGCACTTTGCTCTGGTTGTGTAGACACTGGACAGACTTTGGTCATCAGTGCCGTGACTTACTCTATTCCCACCCATCCTGAGCACAGAAAATCAATAAGAGTATCATTTAAAAACCCACCCAAGGCCTGAAAAGAGCCCATTACAAGACGTTGAAACCAAAATAAAGGAACGTCAGAGTTGGGAGGTGTCTGGAATGTGTTGTTATTGTCCTGTGACTCAAAGAGATCTGTTTGTAGCTGTGTACTTATGGTTGCTAGTGTGGAATTCAGCCTGGGCTGTTAATCTAGATTTTTTTTCTTTTTCAGATAGCACACAAGATGGACTGCATTGGCTTATTCATGCAGCAGTGTGAGAAAACTCGAAAAGAGGATAAAAGTATGATAAATCACCGTTTTCTCTCCCTCAGCGTATCCATGTTAAAGATTTAAACTCAAAAGTGTAAGTCACTTTATGGTGATTTAAAGGAGTTTCTGCTGCTTACCTGTGCCACTATAGAAAGTAGGTTTTTGTTTGTTTGTTTGTTTTCAAGACAGGGTTTTACTATGTCCAAACATTCTGCATAGATCAGAGTGGCCTCAAGCTCATGGAGGTCCACTTACTTCTTCCTCCTCAGTGCTGGGATTAAAGGCATGTGCCACCAGGTCTGGTCTTAGAACTATTCTTATAAATGGGGTAAAACGTGCCGTTTATAGCCTGGTGCCTCAGTGTCCAGTCTCTGATCTGAGTGTGTTTGGAAGATTTCAGACAGGATTTAGAAACTCAAGTCCTTGTGTTCCATTGCTGAGGGAAGTTTTCTTTAAAATGACTGTTTCTGGAGTCCTCAGTGAGATTGTTCTCCCCATCTTGAGAGGATCATAGAAGTGTGCGAATTTTACAAAATGTAAAGGGACTCTCAATGAAAACACATTGGGAGAGGTAGCAGATGTGAGGAAGACCCTGGAGTCAGTAAAAGCTTCCTTCAGATTGGTGGTCTAAGGTATATCTGATAATCAATGTTTTTATTGATTCTTTGAGAGTTTCGCACAGTGTATTTTGAAGATACTTACTCCTAGCTCCTCTAAGATCCACCCTCACTCCCTTACCTCCCAACTCACTCAACTTCAAGTCCTCCTCCTCCTCCTCCTCCTCTTCTTCCTCCTTCTCTTCTTCCTCTTCCTCCTCCTCTTCCTCCTCCTCCTCCTCTCAGTCATAAAACCCATGGAGTCCTGTTTGTGTTGCCAAATACTTTTGGGACTGGCACCGGCCCTAGAGTTTTTGGTCAACCTACCAGGGCTTGCAGACAGGTGATAATTCTTGCTATCACTTCAAGAAAAGACCAAAGAACAGGACCATATTTCTGCTGCCATAAACCTAACAATAAAATCTAGGAGCAAAATCTCTCTCTGACCTGGTCTCCGTGGCCCCGCTGAGTTGTATTCTATTTTCTGTCCATGTTGCTAGGGTAGGGTTCAACAGTGGAGCCTTACCCTCACCGTTGACTTGATTGGATTTAGAATTACCTGAGAAATTGATGGCAGCAAGATGTGTCTGGGAGGCCATTTACAGGGATGGTTAACTAAGCAGGAACAGGGGGATGACCTACCCCAAATGTGGGGAACACCATTGTGTGGGCTGGAGGCCTAGATAGAATGAATGGAGGAGAGAGAGCCACAGAGTGCATTCTCCTATCCCCCTGTCCACATTCCTGGCTGTGTATGAACTGATCTCTTCCAGGGAGCTTTCCCTGCCTGCCATTTTGGACAGACCTCTCAGAAGCATCGAAAAAGGGAAACCTTCCTTTGAGCTGCCTCTCTGCGGTTTTGGTCACACTGGTAGAAAAGGAAACACCGACCAGCCACGGTCTGAAAAATCATGGGGAGAAAAGATGCACAAAACTGTAACATTCGAGTTGTGCTCCACTCTTCTTTGAGGTCTAACTCTTGTCCTGAATGAGATGGAATAGGAGATGTGGTGCTTTAAATACGTATGGCCCCATAGACTCATGTGCTTAAATACTTGGTCCATAAGGAGTGGCACTACTAGGAGGTGTGGCTTTGTTAGAGGAAGCATGTCACTGTGGGGGCAGGCTTTGAGCTCTTAGAAGCTCAAACTTAGTTCACTTTCTGCTGCCTGTTGATCTGGATGTTGAACTCTCAGCTCCTTCTCCAGTTCCATGTCTGCCTGCAGGCCGACGACGTGCTTTCCACCATGATGATAATGAACTAAACCCCTGAACTGTAAGCCAGCCGCAATGAAATGTTTTCCTTTGTAAGAGTTGCCTTGATCATAGTGTCTCTTCACAATAAACTCCTGAGACAGGAGACAATAGAAAAAGCCAGTGAGTGGTTTACACACACTTCTCCATCTTTCCCTAGTTCGTCTGTCTCCATCTTGTCTTCAGAGTTTGGCCAACGTTGTTGAGCAGAGGAGTGGCCTCCACTTGGGACTGGAAGTACCTGTGGGTGTGGAAGTACCAGTGTGCATGCTGGAGCTGGGTGCATGCGGCTGGAGTTACAGGCTTTTGTGAGGTGCCCAGTATGCATGCTGGAGCTGGGTGCTGGGAACCAAGCTCAGGTCTACATGAGAGCAGCTGAAACTCTTAACAGCTGAGTCATCTTTCCAGATCTCATCTATGGTCTTTGTCCTTTGATTTTCTTCTTTTTTCCCCCCTCTTTTGATTTGGATATTATACATTATAATTCTGGGCATTTAATGTTTATCCTGAAAAACTCTTTGTCTGTCTGGAGGATTACCCTGGCCTCACTCACGTTTAGCACACACTCTAAGGGAACAGCAGTGTCCTTTCTGATCCTCGGCCTTAAAGGTCTCCCAGAGAACCACTGCTTATGGTTTCCAGAGTGGCTCTGAGATGCTTAGCTGGGACTGTAAGACTTAAAACGTGTAGAACAGAGGCAGGAGGCACAGCGGCTCGGTTTTCCTCAGCCTCCAATCCAGCGATTCTCAACCCTCCTAATGCTGTGACCCTTTAATACAGTTCCTTATGTTGTGGTGACCCCCACCCCCCAACCATAAATTATGTTCTTACTTCTTCATAAGTGTAATTTTGCTACTGTTATGAATTGTAATGTAAGTATCTGATATGCAGGGTATCTGGTGTGCAATCCTTGTGGGAGTCACGACCCACAGGTTGAGTACTGGTGCTCTAATCAGTCCCTTCGTGTCTTGCTTCACTGTCCAGGTGAGACCTCTTTGTGTATATAACCCTGAGTAGAAGAGCTGCCATCTTCATTGACGCCTCACCACTCACCCCTCACTTGTGGGTCCCCTGGCTTCTTTGTCAGAAGGATTCTATCCGCTTTTTTGTCTTTCATACATTTTTCAGATTTTCTAATTGGCTGTTGGCTCCTTTCATGTTTATACATGTTTATGAAACCACTGGTGTCTGTGTCTCATTATTCTGAGGGAATTCGGGACTTTTTGAATGCTCAGCTGAAGCCCGTTACCTTGAACTGGAAGTTTCTGTCAGTGGCAATGTATCCTATTAGCTCATCGTTACAAAACGAGGAAAGATGCAAGAGCTTGGGAGGCAGAGGCAGGCAGATCTCTGAGTTCGAGGCCAGACTGGTCTACAGAGTGAGTTCCAGGACAGCCAGGGCTACACAGAGAAACCCTGTCTCAAAAAACCAAAAAAAATTATAAATAAATAAAATAAAAAAATAAAAAGAAAAAAGAAAGAAAGAAAGAAAGAAAGAAAGGAAGAAAGAAAGAAAGGAAAGAGAAAGAAAGAAAGATGTGAGAGATTCAGGCACAACAGATGTAGGGTCACACACATCTGGGATCCCAGGGTTTACATTGTGAGATGAGAGATGGAGACAGGAGAGTCCCCAAAATAATGGCCAACTAGCCTGGCTAGCCTGGTGTACAATTGAGAACCCATGTCGTAAACGAGGTAGAAGCCGAGCACCGACCCTTGAGCTTGTCCTCTGACGTCTGCATGCACACTGTCATGCACACCGATATGCCTACCACACACAAGAAAAGAGAGAGTTAAGCACAAACTGCAATCCCTAGTCCCACAGGCATGCTGTAATGGGCTTGCTCCAACTTGCCGGAGCTGGCTGTTAGCATTTCAGGAATTTTGAGTTGGTTGATTTCACCCTGATATCTTGAGCTTGGCCATGGTATTTGTACCTTTCAAGTCAATGAACACTGGCAGTCGGCTCCATTTTCTCCCTGAGAGATAGTTGGTAAACATTTATCAGCACCCCCGCTAATGTTTATTCTCTGTCACTGTGTGTATGTGTGTGTGTAGGTGTATGTGTGTGTGTGCAGGTGTATGTTTGAGAGTGTATATATGTATGCAGGTATGTGTGTATGCAGGTGTGTGTGAGAGAGAATGTGTGTGTAGGTGTGTGTGTATGCACGTTGCAAGTGTGTATACATATGCAAGATGCAAGCATGTGTATATATGTAGCTGTATATGTGTGTCTATTTGCAGGTCAGAGGTCAATGTCAGCTGTTTTCCTTAGTAACTGTTCACCTTAGTTTGTCAGACAAGGCCTCCTACTGAATTTGGAGCTCACTAGTTTTGTTGGCTTGGCTGGGCGGTGAGTCTCAGGGGTCATCTTGATTGTGCTTTTCTAGTGCTGGATTTATAGACACAAGCTGCCATGGGTTTATAGACACAAGCTGTCATGCCTCTCCCGCTCTTAGCATTTAAAAACTTTTGGGGCTGTGTCTTGAACTCATGATCCTCATTCTTGCAAAGAAAGCTTTTTTGTTTTGTTTTGTTTTTCTATACTACTGAGCCATCTCCAAACCCCTAGTTTTCAGTGTCCATTCTTGAGTGCCTTGCGGCACGTATACAGACATTAGCTGGAGAAAACAGTACGAGAAGTAAGAAGCTGTCAGGTACAAACAAAACCAAGCAGGCTTTCCAGGTTTTGATACATTTCAACGGCAGAAACCTAGTGGACTGGAACAGCTGAGGTTTGGCAAGATGGCGCCAGTACCAATCTAGCTTTTCTGCCTTAAGCAAGGCAGAAGGTGGGAGATGCTCTGAAGCCAGAGTTTGAATTCAGGGTCTTTTACTTTCTGCTGTGTGTCCCGGGAGAATGATTCAGTTTCTGGTAGACACAATAGCAGCCAGGGATGACTGACCTTCACAGACACAGTCCTAGGTGCTTTCTGCAAACTAAGTCTCATCACTCACAGAATGTCACTCACTACAAAGTAGAGTTTGATTATGAAAAGCAATCCAAGCAAAATCACCAGTCATTAATCAGAGTCTCACTATTTATCCTAGGCTGGCTTCCAGCTCTAGCTCTCAGTATGTAGCACAGGCTGGCCTCCAGCTCGTGCTCTGAAGAGATACCTGAAGAGAATTCCTGCAGCTCACTGGCCAGTGGTGGTAGCAACATTGGTGAGCTCAAGGTTCAATGATAAACCCTGTCTCAAAAAAATCAGCTAGAGGGGTTGAGAGATGGCTCAGTGATGGTTAGATAATTTTCTATTGCTGTGATAAGACATCGTGAGCATGGTAACTTATAAAATAAAGAGTTTAATTGGGCTTCCAGTCCCAGCGGGTGAGAGAGAAGGCACAGAGGCAGGCGGCTGGCACAGCAGCTAAGAAGTCACATTTTAACCCACAAGCAGAAGATAGAGGGCTTACTGGAAATTGTAGTGTCTTTTAAAACCTTAAATGCTACCCTCAATGACACACTTCCTCCAACAAGGCCACGCCTCCTATCCTTTCCAAACTGTTCCACCAACTGGGACTGGTTATTCAAATATATGACCTGTGGGGTCATTCTTATTCAAATCTCCTCAGTGGTTAAGAACACTTACTGTTTTTTTCAGAGGACTTGGGTTAAATTTCCAGATCCCACAAGACCAAGTGACCCTCTGACTTCCAAGGATTCCTGCATGCACATGGTGCACATAAATTCCCCCATCCCATAATCGACTAAAAATAAATTGTAAAAATTAAGAGTGGTCAAAGAAGACATTTAACATGAACTCTGACCTCCATATATATGCATATATATGTATATATGCACACACTTGTATCTGCACCTCTACACACACAGATACTCCACAAAATACATGTACGGAAACTACCTAGGGGACTAGAAAGGTATAACTCTGAGGACATTTCTTTAAAGCCTTAGCTGAGAGCTGTGGGTGGCTTAGAGGCCCAAATGAGTAACAAGTACAGGATACAGCAAAGAACACATATTCTCCTCTGTGCCTCTGATTTCTGGATACTTGTGATAGAAACTGAGCTGTCACCACTTACCTATGGAGGGCACTTTACTCACTATGACAAACTTAACCCCTCTGAAAACAGTGAGCAAGTAAATATCCCCCCTTAAGTGGTGGGTTTTTGTTCAGACATTTCATAATAGGGATGAAAACTAATGAGTTTTCAGCCTCATGAGTATCTATATCCCTCTGACTCTGCTCATGATTCTCTGTTCCTCAAATGTTTAAGCTGTGGGTTGTGATCCTGTACTATGTTTTATGTCAACTTGACACAGGCTAGAGTCATCTGAGAGGAACGAACCACAGCTGAGAAGATGCCTCCGTAAGATCGAGCTGTAAGGTATTTTCTTTATTAGTGACTGATGGGGGACAGCCTGGCTCATTGTGGGTGGTGCCATCCCTGGGCAGGTGGTTCTAAGGTCTGTAAGAAAGCAGGATGAGCAAGCCATGGGGAGCAAGCCCGTAAGCAGCACCCACCCCTTCATGGCCTCTGCATCAGCTCCTGCCTCCAGGACCCTGTGCTGCTTGAGTTCTGGTCCTGACTTCCTCCGATGATGAACAGTGCTGTAGAACTGTAAGCCATACAACTCTTCCACATCCCAACTTCCTTTGGTCGTGATGTTTTATCGAAGTAAGAGAAACCCTAACTAGTACAGGTCCCATGTGGGGTCATGTCACTGGATTGAGTGTGGAGGTTGTGAAAAACAGTAAACAGTTTTCAAGTAAGGATCCAAGACAGAATTCTCAGTGGCTCCAAGAGGCTTCTGTCAGTGCTTGCCTGTGTTGCTCAGGACTGGCCTATGACTTTGCCCTCAACACAGACTGCACGTTGCACCTCTCGTGGCATGGCACTGTGCAGCTCCACCACGTTCTGTCTGCGCAATGTCTCTGCAAAGACCTAAGATTGCTTCCCATCACACACTGCGGCGCTTGCACTGTGCTGACTCTCTAAAGGTTTAATTACAGAGCCCAGTCTTGTTGTTTCCAGCTGTCATCCCTTAGCAGGTAAGTATCAAAACCCTGTATCTTTAGATCGTATTAGGATGTTTCATTTTAAAAATTTCTGTTTGGGTTTCTGGCTTGAGTTTCATTTAAAAAATAATAAATTTAGCTTTGGGATTAAGACAAAATTGCCAACAGCCTCTGAAGATGTCTTAAATGTATGTCTGCCATTTTGCATTATGTATTTATGAAATCAAAATGCCAACCAAATCTGAAAAACACAAAAGATGCTTTCTTTCTCAGGATCAAATATCCATCCGAGATTTAATTCAAACAAGTACATCTGTCTCATCAGTATGCAAGTTTGTTTTTATTGTTAATAATTGGTAACATTATATGTACACAAAATAATTGTTTTAAAATAAATTTCTTCTTCTTCTTCTTCTTCTTCTTCTTCTTCTTCTTCTTCTTCTTCTTCTTCTTCTTCTCCTCCTTCTCCTCCTCCTCCTCTTCCTCCTCCTCCTCCTCCTCCTCCTCTTCCTCCTCCTCCTCCTCCTTCTCCGTCTTCTTTAAATTTTCCCTTCTCAGTGAGATTCAAGCATCCTCCCTTGGGACCTACTTGTTAACTTAGCTTCTTTTGGTCTGTGATTTGTAGTGTGGTAATGATCTATTACTAGTAGGTTTGCTTTGAAGACCTATTTATACATCTATATGCTTAGGGTTATGTAAGACGTCTCAGGCCATAAGGGAACACAAGTAGAAGTTTAAGAAGCCATGGTAAGATTGACCATTGTTACTTGTTTGCACTGAAAGAGTAATGACCTAACTTGTTTTCCAGAATCTAAGTTTGTTTGCCTCTTGCTCTTCTCTCTGAGTAGCCATTACTTATCTTTTTCTCCCCCTCATGTGCACATGTGTATAGTATATGCACACATGTTCTTATGTGTGAGCATGTTTGCACACATGTCTAAGCCTGAGGTTGACATCCAGAGTTGTTGCTCTCCACCTTAGCCATTGGGTCAGAGTCTCTATGGAAGTCAGAGCTCACCAAAGCATTTAAGTGAGCCAGCTTGCCCCGGGGACCCCTGATGCTCACCTCAGCACTGGACTAGAAGCAGACACCACATTGGACGGCATTTCCAATGGGTTCTGGGGATCTAAGTCTGGTTCCCGTGGTTTCATAGCAGGTGCTTTAAGCACTGAGTCAAGCACCCTTCCCTCACCTTGTTGCTTTTATTTGAAATCACAAAAGTCCTCTAAAGGTCCATATGTTGAAGGCTTGGCTCTATTTATCCCATGGTACTACCAGGAAATGGAGGAGCCTTTAGAAGGCGGGGTTTGAGGAGGGAGGTAAGGAAGGAGCATGTGCTCAGAGAGGACACTGAGATGCTTGGATGCCCTTCAGGCACTGTTTCACCCTTGTCTCCCTTCTACAACTGTCTACCTTGTTACAGGTCCAAAAGCAAGGGCACCAACCTTCTGAAATCTATGAAACTGCTCAAATAAGTCTTTTCTCCTTTAAAACTGATTAACTTTTTTTTTTTTTTGTTACAGTAACAGAAACCTAGATTACATGTGTTCTCCCATTTGAGACAGTTCCCAGAAAGAAGACACTTTACTCTGACCCTTCTACAAGGTGATTAACTGATTAGAATGTTAATGGTTGTAGACAGCTCGGAGTGTTGCCCAATTACAGTCTATCTTAGGCTGTTGTAGCACCTCTGTGATGGCCCTATCATCAGATGAAAGTTTTGGGGATGTAATAATTTAGTCAACCACTATTGAGGTTTGGTCTGCTATGTACTGTAATGTTTATTGGGTCCCGAGGCCTGGTTGCCTCCAGGGAGGAGAGAATCTGCACATATATAATGTAATACACGATGTAATCTTACCCACCCATCCATGTTATCCCTGATTTGTAAATAGAAATGCCTACAGCCTATAGCTGGGCAGAGAAATAGGTGGAATTTGGGTTCCTGGGCTTGGGGTCTGGACAGAGAGAAGTAGAGAGAGGACGAGACACCATTGGGTAGGTAAATTTTGAAAAATATGGGCAAGAGGGCTGGCCAATCAGAGTTAAGAGCTGCCCAGATGGAACAGGGCAAGTTATAACTCAGAGTTATTGATAGTGAAGTACACATAATAGCAAAGTAGATTATAATAGCTTACAGGGTAGAAATCTGCTCAGCTCTAGTGCACTAAAGGCTTGTTTTAAATATAAAAATTGTGTGTCTTTTTATCTGAGAACTGAATTATCAAAGCTGGGGTAGGAAACCTGGATTGAGATTAAATGCATAATACAACAAACCATAGCTTCAGCCAACACACAAGTTAAGATCATTGTCCGATTGCACCCGAGGTCTACAGAGTGTATTTTGCTCATTTTCATCCTCTCGACATCTTTCCTTCCATCAGGCCTACTGCCCTGAACTTCTTCCCTGGTCTCCTCCTACTCTCAGGCCTCTGTCTTTGTGATTCACTAAGTTTATTAGAGTTGCTTTTGTGAGCATGAACATCTTAGTGGCCACATCCCTGGAGGAGTTGACTCCTCCTCCTGCAGCGGGGAAACAACCAATAGCTCCTCAAGAGACTTCAGTCTTCCAGGGATAAGAACATTTCTAAAAAGAAACTTAGAGACTTCCTCCCTTTCTCTGTCTCTGTCTGTCTCTGTCTGTCTCTCTGTCTCTGTCTCTGTCTGACTCTCTGTCTCTGTCTCTCTCTGTCTCTGTCTCTCTCTGTCTCTGCCTCTCTCTCTCTGTCTCTCTGTCTCTGTCTCTCTCTCTGTCTCTGTCTCTGTCTCTCTCTCTCTCTTTCTCCTTCCCTCCCTCTCCCTCTCTGCTTTGCCATTTTGTGACAGCACCATGAGAAAAGAACCATCTGCAAGCTAGGAAGTAGATCCTCCAGAGATGCCAGATAGCCTGGCCCTTTGACCTTACTCTTCCCTGCCTCTAGAACTGGAACCGTTGGATTTCTGCCATTTAATCCATGATAGTTTTACTTTGACACCCAGAATAGGCCAAGGGGTCATGTTTCCTCAGGCTTTATAAAACCCTGTGTCTCCGTCAGTGTAACTTGGGATACCTCAGCAGCGAGTGCCCCAGGACATCCCATTAGCTTCTGTCAACAATGGTTTATTGCCCATTCATGGGACATCCATGGCTCTGACCTACAGAAGCCTCATTATGGAATTTAAGTGGTGGAATGGCCTCCGTGTGGAACATAGAAAAATAATTATGGTGGAGAGAAAAACTGGAAACGGCTAGCAGAGTGCTACCTCTCAAAGCCTCTGCCCAGAGCAAGTTGAAACCAGTCTTGAGTTCTGCGTGGAGAGGATGCATGTGGAAAGGAAAGAAGGCAGAGTATCTGGTAACCAGAGCATAATTAAGCATTCCTTTCAGGACTCCCTGTTGCTTCACTTTGTATTTAAATTATTTTATTTTATTTGTGTTTATATTCATGTGTGTATATGTACTCACATGTGTGTGTACTTATTCACATGTATGTGTGTCCATGTGTGTATGTTGTATTTACGTGTGTGAATATGTGTATTCACATGTGTATAGTGTGTATACTCTTATGTGTGAGTATGTAGTATTCATGTGTGTGTGAATATGTATACCCACGTGAGTGTTTATTCATGTGTGAGTATGTTTATATTCATGGTGTGATTGTGTGTGTATTCATGTGTGTGACTGTGAATGTGTATGTAGTCATGTGTGTGAGTGTGTGTATTTCATGTGTGTGTGAATATTCATGTGTGTTTATGTGTGTATTCACATGTGTGTATGTTCATGTGTGAGTGTGTATATATTTATTTATATGTGTGTATAGTCATATGTGTGAGTGTGTGTATTCATGTATGGGAGTATGTAAATGTGTATGTATTCATGTGTGTGAGTGTGTGTATATTCACATGTGTGAATGTGTGTATTTATGTATGTGTGAATGTGTATGTATTCATATGTGTGTGTGTATGTTCATGTGTGTGAGTATGTGTCTATTCATATGTGTGAATGTGTTTATTCATGTGTGTGTAAATGTGTATGTAGTTATTTGTGTGAGTGTGTGTATATTCATTTGTGTGTATGTATTCATGTATGTGCTTGAATTTATGTGTGTGGGCATGGGCACATATGTGCCACAGAGCACAGGGGGCGAGTTGGTCCTCATCTTCCACCTTGTTCTGAGATAGTCCTAGTTCAGCATAGCATTTTCCAGCCTTGCTGGTCTGTAAACGTCCGGGAATTCTTCTGTCTTCACCTCCAATCTCACTGTTGAAACCCTGGAATAAAGATGTGCTGCTTTTCCTGGATACACATGGGTTCGGGCTCCCAGGTCCTTGAGTTTGTACGGCCAGCACTTTATCTACTGAGTCCTCTCCCGAGCTTCACTTCTGTTGTTTGGGACAAAACCAAGGCTATGTGAGAGTTCTAAAGGTGTCTTGCTGCTGAACTCTCTAACTTAGTCTCTCTCCTTCTCATCTTCCTATACCCTGAACACATTGCTTTTTGAACATGCCACCTGGCCTTCCTTTTCAGTCCTTGAGATACTATCTTCCCTTCCATCCTTTCTTCCTCAATTAATTCTGCTGATTCTTCAGGTCTCCATTGTTGCTTCTTCACAGATCCCTTCCCTGGACCTGCAGATTGGTCAGGGTCCTTTGTCATATGCCTACATGGAATGATGTTGCTGTTGTTGTTTTTTCTAGAATACTAAACCTGGTACTTGCATAGACTGTATGAGGCTCTAGGTTTTAGTCCCAGGACTGTCAAAACAAGGCACCATCTTCCTGATGCTGTGAGCATTGGTAACAGATACTTGTCCAAGTTAAGTCCTGATGGCAGAGATAGAATGTGTCAGTGAACATCTAGGGGGTGGGGTGGTGGAAGGGAGCCACCATGTTTGACCCTGTTCAACTCAAAAGTGGCAAACCAATCACAGTACACAGGGGGGTACAAGGCTACAAGCATACAAAGCGTGTCAGTATAATGGTGCCTAGAGAGCAGCATGGCCACCACAGGTACATTATTGATGTTTCTGTACATTCATGTACATGTGTGTGAGTACCTGTGCATGGACATGTATGTGGAGGGGAGATGACAACTTTGGGTGCTGTCCTTTAGGCACTGTCCACCTTGGTTTTTGAGACAGGGTCCCTCACTGGCTTGGAGCTTGCCTGATTGGGCTGGGTGGTATGGCCCAGGGATGTAACTGTCCCTGCCTAGCCGCTAAGACTGCAAGCACATGAAATGGTGTATACAGGCTCTGGGTGTTAAATTAGGGTCCTGGTGATGAGGTAGCAAGCACTTCAGTGACTAAGCTATCAAGACCACCCTGGGCTAAATGAGACCATGTTTCAAAAGCAAAGAACAAATCTTATCAAAGTTGTACAATAAATGGCCATTATCAGAGCAGGTGATCTGCTCTTGAGCTTGAAATACAACATGTGTGGCCTTCAGCAAGGGCATAGGAGTCAGGGGGTTATCAGGGTGGAACAGCAGGTTTGATTCAATCTCCAGCTCTCTCCCCTTTCTCAATAACAAACTATGACAACACCCTATTGTCCCAGTGACATAAACATTTGAAAGAGCTGGAAAGAAAGGAAACCAGAAACATTCCAAGAGCACCTTAGAGGGCAGAGGTCAAGTACGGTGAGCACCTCGAGTTTTTACCCTTAGTGATGAGGTCAGGGATGTAGCTCAGTGCCTAGCACTATGAAAGTAGAAGTAGGAAGATCAGAAGTTCAAGGCCATCCTTACTCCATAGAGACTATGCAATATAAGACCCTAAGAGGGGCTGGGGAGATGAAATGTGTGCTTGGTAGGTAAAATGCTTTCTGTAAAAACATGAGGGTCTGAGTTTATAGCACACAGGTTAAAAGCCAGATGTGGCTGTACATGTCTATAACCCAGCACTTGAGCCAAGAATAGGAGAACCCTGGAGGCTTCCAATGCATACATCTTTGTTTTAGCTAAGATTTCCATTGCTGTGAAGAGACACCATGACCAAGGCAATTCTTATAAGGGACAACATTTAACTGGGGCTGGCTTACAGGTTCAGAGGTTCAGTCCATTATCATCAAGGTGGAGGCATGGTAGTGTTCAGGCAGGCATGGTGCAGGAGAAGCTGAGTTCTACATTTTGTTCTGAAGGCAAACAGGAGACTGTCTCATGGGCAACCAGGAAGAGGGTCTCAAAGCCTTCTCCCACAATGACACACACTTCCTCCAACAAGGCCACATCTGCTAATAGTGCCTCTCCCTGGGCCAAGCATATTCAAACCACCACAGTCATCCAGACAAACAAACAAACAAACAAACAAACAAGTTCAAGAAGGTAGCTGTAGATACGGAGGAACTAAAGCACAAGGTTTTTAGGTTTCTTTTCCTCTCCTTTCTCCCACTGAGAAAGTTTCTGAATAAAGACAAAAGTGTTCGTAAGTAAAATCGAAATAACAACAGCGGTCTGTTCTGACGACAGACCCTTTTAGGATGAGAAAGCTATTGTATTATTTTTCAATTCTCTTAGGTTGTTAGTGCAAATTTCATCATATCTGAGAAAGCATGTATTTTTTTTTTTAAGCAAGTATGCACAAAAAGCAACATGGATGCTGAGCAGGAAGTTGAGAGTCATCATGTTAATGCTGTTTTTCTTTTGAGTTGATCTGTATATATGTTTCTTTGACTTAGTATTTTGAGTTAACCATATTGCTTTGAAGAAGATTCACTGTCTAGCATCTACAGGCTGACACCACAAGGCCAAGAGATGACAGAAGGGAACTGGCTCCCCCACCGCCGTTGGTTCCCTTCAGCTACAAGATGCCATGTCTTTAGCTTTATCCGGAATAAAATCTTCCCTGAAGGATCTCTTTTAGAATTTCCTAGATTCCTGAAGTCTCCAACTCTACAGTGAGTAGCATCTAGAAAGGGCCTCACCTCACCTACTAGTTCTTGCAAACACTTTGGTGAAGAGCATTTACAAACCAGCTTGTACCTGAGTCTGCAGGTCTGTGTACACACAAAGGCCAATATGCAGGGAAGTATTAGCACCCAGCACCTTAACAGGTAAGTGTCCTATTAAATGATTGCATGTGATTTTGGTGTTTTTGTTCTTTGTTCTTTGTTTTTTGTTTGTTTGTTTTTTGTTTTTGACCTGTTACCGAAAATTACCTTTTGGTTGATGTAAGTTGGCTTCCCTGTATGAGATGGAAGTGAACGAGTACCCTGGCTTTAGAGAGTGGCTTGATCTCAAGGGTTTGGGTAGATTTCATGGAATCAGTTCTCAAAGGTACTTCTCTAATATGACAATAAAGTCAAATGATATACAGAAATTTGATCACAACAATTGGAGAAAATAAAGACAACTGGTGAGAACCACATTTCAGTGTGTGTTCACGCATCACAGTTTGTTTTCAGCTGTTGTTTCTCTTCTTAATTTTCAAAAAAATAAAGAGTTTTAAAGTTTTTGACAGTATAATTACATAACTTCCCCTCCCCTCTCTTCTCTCCAAACTCTCATTAAACACCTCTTAATTGTTGTTACGTGCAAAATGTATTCCTAAATACACAGGTATATCCTGTTTAGTCTATATAATGTTTCTTACATGTATATTTTCATTTGGCTTTGGATAACTGTGATACTTTGTATATGCTTGTCCCAAGGAGTGGCACTGTTAGAAGGTGTGGCCTTGTTGGAGTAGGTGTGTCACTGTGGGTGTGGGCTATAAGACCCTCATCCTAGCGGCCTGGAAGTCAGTCTTCCACTAGCAGCCTTCAGTTAAAGATGTAGAACTCTCAGCTCCTCCTGCACCATGCCTGCCTAGATGCTGCCCTGCTCCCACCTTGATGGTAATGGACTGAACCTCTGAACCTGTAAGCCAGCCCCAATTAAATGTCATCCTTATAAGAGTTGCTTTGGTCCTGGTGTCTGTTCACAGCAGTAAAACCCTAACCAACACAAGGACCAATCGGTGTTCCCTTCCCTTCCTTAGTCCTTTGTGTATGTAGAGTTGAGAGCACTTGGTCTCTGCCTCCTTACCCATCCCCTTCATTCCAGCATGTCTACTGTTGGCTTTGTTCAGCTCATGTTTGGAAGTCACATTGGTGAGACTTTATGGGTGCAGCTCCTGTCATTCCTGGGAGACATGATCTCACAGAAAACTCCCTGATCCTCCTCTGACTCTTACAATCTCTCTATCCCCTGTTCTGAAATGTTCCCCGTGTCTTAAGTGCAGGGGTGTTTTGTGTATCTATCCACTGGGAGTGGGCTTCGAATCTCTGCATTTTGATTGGTTGTAGTTTTCTGCAATGGTCTATATGTGTTGCATTAAGTGGGTGCCTTGATAAGGGGCAAGGACTTCACATATCTGTGGTTATAAGGACAAATATTTAAAATACAGTTAGGGATTACGCTAGTTTAGTAAAGTGGTAGATATAGGTTCTCCTCCAAGGTCCATAACTTCACGAGCCCCATGTAGTTGGCTAGGTTTCCAGTACTGGGTATCATTCCCCACTTGTTGAGTGGGCCTTAAGTCCAACTAGAAAGCTGCTGGTTACCACCATGATATGTGAGCCACCACTGCATCCTAAGGGCTATTGCGCAGTGCTGTCGTGGGATTCATAACATCACAGCTGGGTACCACTGTTGGTTGTTTCCCTTATTTGGAAGTTTGGATGACATCTTCTGTCCCATGAGAGGTAATCCTCAGGGAGGAGGCTTTCCAGTCAGTTCCAGCTCAGGGGCCTCTGGGTCCTATGTCTGAAGTGCATGGTGTTTTCAGCAGCAGGGACTTAACCTCCCACTTCTGGGAGGCAACCACCATGGGCAATCACAAAATCATGTAATGTTTGGGAGTCCCTTGGACAACCTTGACCAAAAGAGGGAATCTTAGCATGATTAGTGGAATTATTGATTTAAAACAGTCCAGCGAGTGCCCGCACCGTGGCAGCAGCTGATGTTTACCATGCTATTCAATCTTCTTCCCCTTGCTTTCAACCTTGGAAGCTGGGTTCAGGGCTTGCATGATGCATGCCAGGCAAGCATCCTACCACCGGGCACATTCCAAACTCCTTTAAAAATACCGAATTTTATCCAATTTTTTTTAAAATTCATTTCAGTCTGTAGCTCTGGCTGATCATGAACTTGAGATCCCCCCAAGTGCTGGTTTTGGGATTATGAGTATAGTAAGAGTTTATATTGTAGCTAGCCTGTATAAAAGACATGCAATCCTGGTATTTTATCGACAAGCTGTAGGCCTACTTTGAGCAGACTCTTGAGCTATTCTACCTTATACTCCCGCCATATGTCCCTTGTTACTTGCTGTTTCTCCTGGCCATGTGTTCATGGTCCGTCTCCTCTCATGGTGGCCCCCCTCCTCCCTTCTTCTCTCCGTTTTCTTCTGAGATTCCTCACTTGATCTTCAAGACCCACTGTTCTCTCTCTACAACCCAATCACAGGGTTTAGCCTTTTATTGACCAATTCATTTGAGGAGCAAGGTTTGTATAATATAAGGTCCTCATTTTGGGGCAACCAGGTCTTGGGGTATAGAATTTAGCATTTGAATACACAGCAGCACCAGGCCAACAGAGGTATGTGCCGCCATGCCACGCCCACTCATCTCCATAACCCATCATTTGCTCTTCTTTCTCCTCTTGCTTCTTTCTCTAACACTCTTAACATTCCTACCACTCCTTAAGTACTTCTACTTACATTTCTTTCTTCATTTGGATATAGCTTTGCTCATTTTCTTTCCAATTCATCTGTGTTGTAAGGGAAGAGACTCAAGTGGGCAAAGGGGAGAATCCGTTTGATTTTGGTGATTGAAAACAGCGACTTAGTATTGCCTGCCGAACCTGCTGTCCATGAGTCACACTGTAGACATAATGGTGGCCTTCAGGGGCAGTTTCTCCTTGGCCATGGAGGACACCTTGGAGATGATTCATGGTTTGTGCAATGACTATCCTGTAGCTAAATCAGGAAGCCACAGGTTTGCCGAGGAGTGAATCCTGAACAGGAATGAGAAGCTAGACCTCAGAGAAGGTAACAGGTACCTCCTTTTGCTACAGGCTCCTGGAGCAGAGGCTATGGAACAGCTGCTGGCCAAGAGGGAAGTCCCAAAGGCAGAGGAAACATACCCTGTGGTGACCCAAGGCCAAGGAAAAGCAATAGGACTTCTCCCTGTAGGGAGAGAGACAAGCAACTGAACACCCGTAGTCAGGTGAAGGGGGTTCACTTGTGAGCAATGGATTAGGGATGGAGCTTTACATGGGGTGGCTTTATAGAAGAGGGGTATGTGGGAGACAGGAAAGACAGGGCTCAGTCATTCCTACAAAACAGGAGCCTTTTGCTGACTCAAGGCACAGAAAGTGGAAAAACAGAGTCTGAAATTGTAGTACAGCTATGCTGTGTAATTATGTAAAGTATGTGTCCTGGGAAAACTGAGAGTCCATAGCTTGAGGATAGTCAGTGGGGTGAGATCAGTGCAGGTAGGCTGCCTGTTTCCCATTGCTTCGTTGTGTGGTGTGAACATGGGGAGGGGTCAGGAGACATTAAATCTAGAGCTGAGTAGTCTGACCGTTGCCCAAGATGCCCAAGGGGTTAGGAGCCCTTTGTCTCCTTTTCATAGGGCCATTGCAGCTGGGAACTTAACCCCTCCACTGCACAGACAGTGAGAACAAACATCTGCCCTGCTCTACGGGGGTAGTTAAGGCGTTCGGTGAGTCTGGAAGTATTGCAGGAGATTATGTGATGTCTTACAGTTGGGATGCTGTAAGACGGACAGTATGGGAAGAAACAGACCCCAAAACTCTTAAATTTACCCTGAATCTTAACAGTTTTAACAGCCATGGTGGAACCTGGGGGATATATTCTATTGAAATAACAAGCGTCTTCACTTGGCACCTATGAATAGTTTCACTCACCAGGATTTGACCCATGCTGTAGAACAATCTGGTTTTCCTCTACTGACTGGAAAGCTCCCTTTTATCATCTTCTTATGTTATTTCTGAACTCTATTTCATAACTCATCATCCTGGTTAAATGATTATATATCAACAATTTATTTATTTATTTATTTATTTGTTTGTTTTTCGAGACAGGGTTTCTCTGTGTAGCCTTGGCTGTCCTGGAATTCACTCTGTAGACCAGGCTAGCCTCGAACTCAGAAATCCGCCTACCTCTGCCTCCCAAGTGCTGGGATTAAAGGCGTGCGCCACCACCGCCCGGCCAACAATTTATTTTTTAAATACTTATTTTATTTTGTGTGTACGTGTAGATACCTAAAAGCATGTAGGCGTCACCAGGTGTGTGCAGTAGAAGAGAAGGTCAGAAAAGACATCAGGTCCTCTGGAACTGGAATTTTAGATGGCCATGAGCCACTGTGTGGGTGCTAGAAATCAAACTGCATCCTCTGTGGGAGCAGTGGGTGCTCTAACCTCCACAGCACCTCTCCATCTCCAGCTGATGATATTTTTAATCTAGTTGGGCAACTGTCTATAGTTGTTGTTTTTTCAGAGGTAGAACCCAGGGCAAGCAAGTCGGCTCAGCAGGTAAGAGCACTTGACGTGGAAGCCGGATGTTTGACTTCTGTACCCGGGACACACTCATGGGAGGAAAGGATTGAGTCCTGAATGTTGTCCACTGATCTCCATACAAGCTCTGTGTACACATATGTTCCCTAATACGACTAATGATAAATTAACTCAAATTAAGAATGGAAGAACGTAGTAGAGAGGCAGCTATGGAAGAGACAACCAAGCTCTGGAGCTGGTCCCTGGCTAAGGGCACATGGCATACTGTTGGTGAGACATGGGATGGAATGAGACCCAAGACGAGAATACATAGTCCACATTCCAGTGTGTGCTTCCCATCTGAGGGAGCCAAGGTGCAGTCCTCCGACCTTCAACCTCTTTGCCTGTCTCTAAGCTGAGGATGGCGTCGGCTACCTCCAAGTGCTAAGGTGTGGATTCCGTTCCCAGGTGTGAACTCCTCTAACATCAGGCCTGATGTCGAGTTACTGCCCACCGCCTGCTTTCTCGTCCCTTTTACTGAGGTTTGAATGCAGAGTCTCACAAAAAGGCTAGGCAAGCACTCTACCCATGAGCTGTATCCCAGCCCTCCTCCCTTA
>NW_021604601.1:8093097-8138705 GCF_004785775.1 Grammomys surdaster | reverse complement strand
ATCCCAGCCCTCCTCCCTTAGGCAAGCGCTCTACCCATGAGCTGCATCCCAGCCCTCCTCCCTTAGGCAAGCACTTTATTGACTAACTGATGTCTCCAACTGTCTTCCTCTAGAGAGTGCTCCATTGTTTAGCCACACCTCAGTCCTCCTCCCGGTTCTTCTGAAAGCATTTCTAGGGAAAAGGACACAGCTCCTCTTTCCTAGGCTTCCTTTCACCTACAAAATAGGAAAAAGGACAAAGACTTAACACCAACTGCTGTACAATACTTAATGGGCTTGTTTTGCCATTCCTGAATTTGGCAAAGCAGGAGATAGACTGGTCAGAAGACCCACAAAGGTGCTGTTATTTTGCAGCCACAGACAGGGATGTCAAATGGCAATAACATCTCACAGAACACAGGGCACACTGACCAGGCCTCGAGGAGATCAGAGGCAGTGCAGAGAAAGAAGACATTGCCGATGAGTGAATGGCCTCCAGGACAGGGCACATACAGGGCCCTCTCTTCTCTCTCTGCATTGACAAGTTTGTACTTGTCAAAGTGATTTGAGAGTGCACTCATCACATCCCTTTCTGGAGTTTCTAAAAGGTGTTAGATGACTAAAGATATGTCATAGGGGGGCTCTGCCCAAACTTTGGCATCCGTGAGGATCCAGGATGACTTCGGCAGGAGACCACCAACATCTCTTCATGGAGTAATGCCTGGTGCTCTGACACGCTGTGATGGATCCAGCCATTCCAGTGGAATAGAACCAAGGAGCCAGTGGACAAAGATCATCTCAGTTCCCTTCTACTATTGCTTTAGAACACGTCAAGCGTGGTTAAAGATTACTTGTGGGGTGGCTTTATGCCTAGAAAGACAAACAAAAGAAGGACAGTCTGACATTCACTGTCTGAGTTGGACAGACAAGAAACAATAAAATAACGATAATGTGCACCATGTGTGGAGTCCCTGACGTTTGCTATTTGCTGAGTGATGTCCTCAGTGCTTGTTATCTTGGATTCCTTAATTCTTCCCAATAAATATTTCTCCAGCGTCTGTTATGTGTCAGGTGTTCCAGTTGCTGGGTGTACCACGGGGCACAGGGCAGGGAAACCTCTTGCTTTTGGAAAATGGTCCAGTGTGTAAACAAATGAACATATATGATCAATGCAAAGGCCGTAGCTATGAAGAAGAACAACAAAGCAAGAGACTGTGAAGTACAGGTAAGGAGTCATGATAGGCAGAGATATGACTTTGAGGGATAAAGCAAACTACTCCAAGGCGGCGTGCTCCAGGCTGAACAAACAGTATGTACTGAGGCACAGGGACAGGCTGGAACTTAGAATCCTCATGGTGGCTAGAATGCGTATGTGTGAAGAACTGGAAAGAAAGGCAAGGGAATGAGCCGTGCAGAGGCATTTCCCATAGGAAAAACAATCATTTTCACTGGAGACAACCGGAAGCTCCCAGAAACCTCATCTGCTTTGGCTGGAGAATATGGGGTTCAGATAACCCTCTCCTAAAATGAGGCAAGAGAATTAGACCTTGGAAACTGGTGTTGGCAACTCATTGTCTTTCAAGAGGGCTTATGACATAGGCTGTAGGTCATCTCTAGCTGACATCCCCAGCAGCTAGGGAAATAAATTTAATAGGGATTCTGGAGCACAGTAGGACATTCACTATAGGTTTGTTTATTATCTATTTTCAAAACAACTCTTCGAGGGAGGGATCTTTGTTTCCTATGGATGGCAAGAAACATAGGCCCAGGGATTTTAAGCAACTCATTCAAGATCCTAAACCAAGGACATTCTGGATTTGAACCCAGGTCTCATTGAATTTGAAGATCATAGATTTTTGAATTGATGTACCACCATTTATAACATCTATCTTCAGAGGTTTTTTTTTTTTAAATCTAAAAATGTGCTACTCATCCCATGAGCCCTTCTTCCCAGTCTTGTGTTTCACTAGTCTGCTGTGTTGTGTGACATTTCCTGGAGGAAACTCAAACAAATACATATTGATGTTAGATACATTGACAGAAGACAGGAGAAATGTTTTCACCTTAGTTTTTTAGAGGTTCCTTATAGAAGCATGGGGGAGTGGTTACTTACAAGAACATGGGTGGCTTAGATGCATCCCTGAATAACCCAGCTCAGCACGGATGACTGACAGCTCACAAGAAGTAGCATCACTGCCCAGCTTGCAGGCAGTTCCCCAGAAGAGAATCTTCTCTACCACTGGTTGCTCACTGCTCATATAGCCTCAGGGGGCAGTGCCTAAAGTCTGGAGAGTCCTGCCTGAGTCTTGTAAGTTTTGTGAGTTTCCTGAGCCTCCTAAAGTTCCTCAGCTTCTTGAGTCTTAAGAGCCTCTTTCCCTCTAGGAGCTAATGTTTTAGTTTGGTACAAAGCACCTAGGTACCTTATCCCAATGTAATCACACATCCCAATGTAATCAACACATTAGTGTTGTCCTAATAAGACTGCCTAGTTCAGTGTGGGTTTTTCTCAAGGCTCATTTATATCACACCATGTGTCTGAGTCCCCTTCCTCTTTGAAAAGTAATATTCCATTATAAATATATAATTTGTTTAGGAATCTATCTATAGATGGATTGCATCTATTTTTGGCTTTTGTGAATAAGGCTGCTATAACAATACCTTGTCAAGGTCTCTCTTTTGCGGGGGAGGGCACATACTGAGAGATGAGATTTTTTTAATTTTATGATATTTCAATTTTAATTTTTTTTTTTTGAGGAATCATCGTGTAACACCCACAACACTGTTGTCATGGAAAAATGACTTCCACATGTCCCCTCTTGGTTGTTTTTCCTCCTCTTTCCTCTTTTCTTCCTCCCTGGTTCCTTTCCTTTGATAACGACCATAGAAATAGAAGTGAAGTAATGACTCATCACATTTTTTTTAAAATAAATTTTTATTATTTCCTTGAGTATTTTGCACTTGTTTTGATCATATTCCACTCTCTCTCCCTGTACTCTTCCCAGATCTGTCCCCTTTCTCTTCCTAACTTTGTGATTTCCCCTATCAAGGCCAATGTGTATGGCCTAAATGTTCATTGATGCTTGGCCCTCACTGAAAGGTAGTCGACTTACCTGGGTCTACATTCTTGGAGAAAAGTGATCCCTCTTCTCCCAGCAGCCAGGAATTGTCAGTAGCTCTGTTGCTAGGGGTGGAACTTCATATATAACTCTCTAGTCTAGGATTTGGCCTGGCTTGGGCTTGTACAGGTCTCATGCATGCAGTTATGATCAGTGTGAGATCACGTGTGCAGCTGCCTGGCTGCATCTAGAGGACATTGCTTCCCGGTTGTCATTTATTGCCTTTGGCTCTCACCTTCTTTCTGCTCCCTCTGCCATAATGATTCCTGAGCCTTTGGGAAAGAGGGTGTGGTCCATGTGCTTGACTGTGCACTTCCATCCCATCCTGTTATTCTCTGAAAGGACAAAAGATCCCAAATGCACGTCCAAACCCACTACTCCACTGATGGGTGAGCATAGTGAGTCTTGATACAAACTTAGTCAGTGTCCATGGAATCCCGGGAAGCTACTGAGGACCACATGAAGAAAAACAATGGGGCTGGAGAGATGGCTTAGTAGTGAAGAACACTGAATGCTCCTCAAGAGGTTCTGAGTTCAGTTCACATGAGCCACATGGTAGCTCACAACCATCTGTAACAGGATCTGATTCTCTCTTCTGGTGTGTCTGAAGACATAGCATACACACACACACACACACACACACACACACAAAATAATTAATAATTATTTAAAAAAGAAAGAACAAAATAAAAATTACTGCCATATGAATTAGACTTTTGATTAAGTTTTTTTGTTTTTGTTTTTGAGGACCGTAAAATGGTTTAAAGAACTACGCTCTTGGGCCTATGAGATAGCTCGGCAGATAAAGACGCTTAGCACCAAGCCAGAGGACCTTTTGGAATTCACATTGTGGAAGGATAGACTCAATGTCTATAAGTCATCCTTTGACCCCCACATATATGCCCCTCCACACAAATAAATACAGAAACAGATGGACAGAGAGCTTTGCTCTTCTGTGTGTGTTACCAATGAAACAGCTTGCATACTGTAAATACTGATATCTTAAAATGGTGACATCACTCTTTTAAATGTTTCTAAGTGACCTTGGAATCTCATCCCACTTTGCCTCCGTCATCGTCCACTGAAGGAATATCACACGGGCTCTCCTTAGCCAAGAAACAATGTATTCTGTTTTCTCTCACAAATGTTATTTCCCTGCTACTTCAGAATCTTATGCTAATGTAACATAATTATGATATAAAGTTCTTTCTGAATATCATCCTGTACTTTTCTTCATCAAGCATGTGTATAAGGATGAAACTTTATACATTTTAAAATCCCCATGACTTAAGGCTTTACGTGTTTTCAGGATTGAGGTATCTTCACAATGAGTAATAGCATGTGACTGACCAAAGCAACATAAAATGCATAGAAAATTTTGATAAAGTGTGGCCAGAAAGGGAAAGTTGTATTAGAAATATGTATTTAAAAAAAACTTTTATTTATTTTTATTTCATGAGCATTGGTGGTTTGCCTGCATCTATGTCTGCATGACTATGTTGGATCTTCTGGAACTGGAGTCACAGACAGTTGTGAGCCACCATGTGGGTGCTGGGAACTGAACCTGGGTCCTCTGGAAGAGCAGTCAATGCTCTTAATCACCGAGCCATCTCTCCAGTCCTGTACTTTTTTTTTTCTTAATAAGAGGAATGACACTGTACTTTTCTCATATGTTACATGATTGTGGATAGATATTATTTACTGCCAGATTGCTGATTGCAAAGTAGGCAGCATTAGTTTTTATTTTATTTTATTTTAGATTTAAGAGACTCTTGTGCTTCCAGAGCAGGAGATGGAATATGGAGAGTGTCATTAGAAAAATACTCTTTGCTTTTTGGAGCTTGTTCTAAATGATTTGCCCCCAGACCACATGCTGATCTAGTATCAAATGTATTTAAAGATTGGTCACAATGACATCATCTTTTAGCTCCTCTTTTAATTTTGTTGAAATTAAGTTATTGCAAAGCACCAGCATTAGTTGCATTGTGCATTGCTGGGACATAATACCTGAGAAATCAACTCAGGGCTCACAGTTCTAGGGTGCAGTCCCTTCTGGAGAGGAAGTCCTGGCAGCAGGCGCTTGAGGTAGTGGGTCACCCTACACTTGTGATCAGGAAGGTGAGAGGGATGAACTCTGAAACCCGGCTTGTTTCCCCTCTTTCCTTTGGTCTGACAGTTAAGGTGAGTCTTCCTACCCAGTTAACCTAATCTAGAAAACTGGTGGCAGACATGCCCAGGGACTTGTCCTACGGTGATTCAAGATCCTACCAAGATGAGAATACAGTTACAACACTTGATTTGAAAAAGCTTGCTGCCCCATCCATTGGGAGTGGGAAACTGTGTGTTTCTCAAAACTCATGTATTGAACTCCTCACCTCCAGCAACTCAGAATGTGACCGTGTTGGAAATGAGATCTTTATAGATCTGTTTAGCTAAGGCGAGGTAATAGGGTAATCCTTAGTAGAAAGCTGGGCAGAGCCAGGCGTGGTGGGAAGAGGAAGTAAAGAGATACAAGGGTGGGCCTTCTACGAGCTAAGCAGAGAAGTCTGGGACATTCTCTCAGCTTCCAGAAGAACTAGCCAGTTAATAATTCAGATTTGGAATTCCAGGCCCAAGCATTGGGAGACAGTAAGTATCTATTATCGTACCCTCTATTCTTTTTCTATTCTTTTTTTTTTTTGTTTTTTTTTTTTTGTTTTTGTTTTTCGAGACAGGGTTTCTCTGTGTAGTCCTGGCTGTCCTGGAACTCACTCTGCAGACCAGGCTGGCCTCGAACTCAGAAATCCACCTGCCTCTGCCTCCCAAGTGCTGGGATTAAAGGCGTGCGCCACTACCGCCCAGCTCATACCCTCTATTCTATGAGAACTTGTTTCACCAACCCTTGCTAACTATCACAAAGGTCTTGGAGCTATCCCTTCCTAGCCTCGAACACCATAGTTTCCATGATTTGATGTCTAGATGAGTTATTTTATTTACTTTATTATTGAAATTTTTGAAACATCATCATCAACAAAAAAAAACAGGGGGTGGGGGGAAACCAAAACAAAACCAGCCTTATATTGTAGCCCAGGCTGGCTTAGAACTTACTATGTAGCCCAGGCTAACCTTGAACACAAGGAACACTTGGTGCTTTAGCCTCTGAGGTATGGAAGTATGAGCCAGCTCCGGTGGGATATTTTTTTTAAAACCTGAGAGTTATGAATCACAGCAAGACTGAGTGAAAGGGAGAAATGACCTTCTTTAGTGAAGGTCGTTTTAGAAGAGCCCCGTGATAGGCAGATGTGGAATACAAAACAGATACTGAATTTAAAGACCTTGAGGGTATTTTCCTTCAAAATACCCTTGTCTGTGGACCATGTTTGAGCCACTGAGGAATTTGTGAAGCTATTTTCCAGAGGTCTGTGTGCACTGCGGAGTGGCTGCTATAATCCATTGATGTCTTCATGGAGGGTAGGCTATCTGCTTATGTAAGGATTTAATTCTTTTTCTTTTTTCTTTTTGTAATTTAATGAGGCAGGATGTCTCCCCACAGCCCATTCTGGCCTTGAGCTCACCATGCAGCTTAAGGCTGGCTTGAAGTTGCAGCAATCTTCCTGCCTCAGCCTCTCGAGTGCTGGGTTCATAGTCATGTGGCGCTGCTTCTGGTTATATGTGTAAAATTCTAAGTTTTGGCAAGGAGAAGGAAGAGGACTCCCAGCTAGGAAGGAAGCAGTTTGCAAGTGGACTCTTGCCTCAGTTAGGAGCAGGCAGGGTAGCAACAGCCATATTGCTCACGGCCTCAGAGGGCTGTGTTTATAGACTGTGTTCTGCATTAGCTTTTTTCTTTTTCCTTGAGAAAGGGGCATCACGGAGGTGCTGCTTCTGAGGATGAGGCTGGGTGTCAGGAGCGGCGGGAAGCAGGTCATTAGTGCCTGGCGCAGTGTGGAGATGGAGAAGTGGCTGTGTGTACTGGCTGTGGGGAAGCTGAAGCGACTGTGTAACAGGTAAATATGCCCTCTCTGCTCCCTGACCCTCATGTCACGGCATGGCAGGCAGGCTCAGCATTCACTCCTTGTCTTTCTCTGGGCTACTCCTGTCTTGGTCCTGAAGCTGATGGAATCTCCTAGAGAGGTTCAGCAAGGGAGCACTGATGCTACTTGACTGTCTACTGTAAGGCTGGACAGAGTAACTGCGTGGAAACCCTCAGTGATGTGAGAAAATACAGATGTCCATCGCTCACTGTACCCATGGGCGTGGCTTTCCCTGGGGTGCGGTGAGGATGGTCTTTAAGAGCCTTACGTTCACCAACAGCCTTGAGGGAATCCATGCAACAGGGTGCTTTTGGTACTGCCTGGGAATTCACTGTCCTTTCTGTCTGTTTCCAAATTGGGAGGGTGCTACAGTACATCCTGCCGAGCCCTGCAGAGAAGAGCCACTTCATGCTCCTGATTCTCAGATATGTTTGGCTTTGTGTCCAAACTCCCTCAGTAGGCAGCTTAATCTTTGTCCTAATCATGAGCTGCCCTGCTTACAGAGGAAACACAGACAAAGCATTCCTAGGCCATGTGGCCATGTGCTTCTTCTAAGCAGAGCAGTACAGAGAGTGCCAGGGCAAGCCACACACACGAGCGACTCCCTCCCCTGTGTGAGAGACCCTTTATATTTTTGAGACCAAGAGAGCAAAGTATGGGTTCTACTATAGTGATTCTTTCTTGAAAAATACTCTTTAATATTAGTTTGTTAATTTTCAGGTAAGGTTTAACTATGTATCCAGGTCCCACTTCACACTTGAGATCCTCTTGCCTCTGCCTCCTACGTGTGGGCTCTACAAGTATGGCTCTAGCAGAACCCTGGTTTTACGTGAGAAGAAATGTGGTTATTATCTTCTAGTGGTCTGACTCAGGCACAGTCAGTCACAGTCTGTGGTTCTGGGTCCTTTGGGTGCTCCTAGCTCCTCAGAGGTTGCTCTTGGCCATGGTAATGGAGACAGAGCCTATGTCTCCATCAGAGCCTATGCCATGTGGATGTGACCATGTGGTACTTCTGCCAAGGATAGAAGGAGGTTATCAGTATGTACATGGGAACTCGTACCCACATTGACCCTTCTGTCTCTTATTTGTGTAAATAAGTTTCGGCAGCTGTAGTAGACATAAATACAAGGGTCTGGACACAAAGGGTGGGCTGGAGAGATGGCTCAGCTGGTCAAGGGCTTGTCTTATAAGCATGGGAGCCTGAGTTTAACTTTCAAAACGCAGTGAAAAACCATCAAACAAACAAACAAGCAAACAAACAAACAAACCAGCCAGTGGGGCATGTAACTTGTTATCCCAGAACTCAGGAGATAGTACTTTGAGACTCACTGACCAGCTAGCTTTCCTATAACTTGTCAAGTTCCAGGCCAGTCAGAGATCCAAGAAAACAGAAAAGACACAAAAGAAAAAAGGTCGAAGTTACTTGAGGAATGTTGCCCGCGGTTGGTCCTCTGACCCCCATACCCACCCACACATACATGCAGGCATGCCTTCGTGATCACATGTACTTGTGCACACAAATACATAGATACACAAAGGCAAGGGGCTGGCACCAGCAGATGCCCTCAGCGCTGATAACTGGTTTCCACTCAGCTAGTGAGGAAAGAAGCCGAAATGACATAATGAGAACAGACTTTGCACGTCCCTACCAGTTATCAGGCGCAACATGAGGCACGACAAACACGCAACCGACTTTCTTTTCCAACCCCTGGATTGAGAGTGATACACCTGCATTTTATAGAGCAAAGGATGGCTGACTGAGCAGGTAAATACCTTTCTCAAGGTTTCAGTCCTAGAAAGTGGCCTCACCTCCTCCCAGGACTAGTTAAACAAGCATCAGCAGCCTTGTTTCTTCCAATATTTCTGTGGCCTGAAAAACCAGACTTGCTCATCCTTCATACTCCGCCTCTCTCAAGGGCTACCGCAGGCAATGCAAGCAAGTTCCCCGATGTCAGGTTCTGGAAGACACAGCCTGAGTTTTGGAAGACACAACAGAACCTGGCCAGCAGTGCACCGGTCATGTGTTACCTTTGTCCACACTGATGACCAAAATTAATTACATGGCCACCCCTCACTTACATAGAGTGAAAAAAGTACATACAGTCTTACTGTCTGAGAGGACTGAAGGTTGTTTGAGGGCACAAAGGACCTCTGCAATGACAGAGGAAGAACGTGCTAAAAAAAAGTGTTTCCCGAAGCTTCTGCCCTTTGCCTCCCATGGAAGCTTCTCTCTTCCAGGCTAAGCATCTTGTGGGTGGCAAGCGCTGAACATTTCACGGATATTATTTCTCATCCTCACAACATCCTGTTAGGTAGATACTGTTATTACCTTCATTGCACAGATGCAGTTATTGAGGCCCAGAAAGGTCTTGTAGTTGCCGGAGCCAGACAGCACAGGGAATGAAAACTGATGCTTGTGCAGCCCTCAGGTCAGCTTGACTCCGGAGACTGTTCTTCAGTTCTCTGGAGGAGGATGCCCAATATGACCAACAGCACTCCTGTTGCAACAGAAGGGCCCTGAGCTTCAAAATATGGAGACTTGCTTCAGCCAATTCTACAGGGATAAGAGAGAAAGGGAAAATTACTTAGAATGGCACCAACTAGAGGGCACCCCTAATATTCTAGGCATGCCCTTGCATAACTGCTAACTTGTAACCTGCTTCTTCAAATAACAAGGTATCGTGTGCTCTTTTCCAATAAAGAGCTGTGGTTTTTAATGTATGTGTTCACGTGGGTACAAACACTGTGTGACTGCAGGTGCACATCCAAGTGCCTGTGTAAAGGGGCCAGAGGTCAACCTTGGGTGTTTGTGAGGAGGGGATAAAGTCCTCAGTGTAAAAAAAATATATAATGTTTTCCCTTCTGGCCCCTTAGTTCTCATCAATAATGACTCTGAGGCTACTTATTTATCATTAAATGCCTAGGCCATAAGCTTTGGCTCATTCCCTGACTAGCTTGTAACTTATTTAACCATTCAAACTATTCTATGTCTACCACTTGGTTAGTTACCTCTCCTCAGTCCTGGCCCACTTCTTCCTTTGCACCTTCCCAGAATCTCTCCCAGCTACTTGATTGACTCTCTCCCGTATCCCTCTCTATTCTATCCTGAGTTCAGCTATTTGCTGGTTGACGATGGGCTCCTCAGTGTTCTCTTGAGTGTCTTCTATACTATTTCCCAGAATCCTTCCTCTTCTTGCTAGTATCCCACCTCTTATTTCCTGCCTAAGCTCATTAGCCATTGGCTTTTTTATAGGCAGTTGATGCTTATAAGAGATTCTCTCTATACCTGAGTGAATGTGTAATGTTGACATGAGCACAACCATGTCAGGTACCATGGTGCCTTAGACTAGTGGTTTTTAGCCTTCCTAGCACTGAGATCATTTAGTACAGTTCCTCGTGTTTTGGTGAACCCCAACCATAGAATTATTGTTACTTTATAACTGTAATTTTGCTACTGTTATGAATCATAGTGTAAATATCTTATATACAGGATATCTGATATTCGACCCCTTGAGGGATTGAGACCCACAGGCTGAGAACCATGAGAGTTGCAAGAACTTTTCCTTGTCTGAATAAGGATGTTGACAGTGTGAGGCAAAAGTATGAAGTATGGTTGTCTCTTCTAAGATGACTTCAGCCTGGGACTGCTCCCCTACATCGCCCCCAACTGAAATTCCCTAATCAGCACCCAGGGCTGCTGGTGTGTGCCCACCCAAGTTGCCACCTACCCTTGCCTGTTTTTCTGTATAGGTGTATGTGTGTCTGTGATTTCTTCATTCCCCTTTGATCCAGTAAGGTGAAGTCCAAAGCTGTTCAGGTCCTGGCAGATCTTATTCCTCAGGAGGCATCCACTCTGGTTTTTGAGACAAGGCTTCTCATTACCCCGGAGCTTGCCAAGTAGGCTAGGTTAGCTGGCCAGGGGGCCCCAGGGATCCATGTCTCCATCTCCTCTGTGCTGGAATTAGAAACACACACTACCACGCCTAATATTTTTATGTGGGTTCTGGGAATTGAACTCAGTTGCTTGTATTTGCAGAATATGAATTTTGCTAATAGCCTCCTCTCAGGCTCTGCAGTGTAGCTTAAGATTATTTATTTATATTTTATGTATATGAGTTTTGCCTTCAGATATATAGGTGCAGCATGTGTATGCCTGGTGCTGAGTCCCTGAAGCTGGAGTTACAGACAATTGTGAGGTGACTTGCGGGTGCTGGGAACCTAGGTGAGTCCTCTGCAAAAGCAACGGGTGCTCTTAAATGCTGAGCCATCCCTCCAGCCCTGAATAGTATTTTTAATGACTTGACTACACATTCCCTTGCTCTCCATTTTGTGACCCTGCCACCATTTATTTAAAATTCCTGAAGGTAGACATTTATCTTGTCTCCAGCGAGTTTCATCTCTTCAAGGAGATGACTAATACCTTTCTGTTTCTAAATCAACTCATGTCTTCACCAATGAGAAAGATCCTAATGGCCAAAGATGTTTAATGAAAACATCGGTTCCACACTTGCCTTTCTCCTCCTTTCCCAGAGAGAACCTCATAGTCTTCCTAACTCAGAGATTTTTCTTGGCATCTTTCATTTTACGTAAATGTTCTGAAATTCCCATAAACTGCTTACAGCCTTCTTTGCTTTTCCCCGTGTTTTCTGTTTGTCCATATTCTCTATTGTATTACATATTTACCTCACTACTTTAGCTCTACTACGCCCCTATCACAGATTCACTCCTTTGCTCACACTGTGACCTCAACATGGAATGGCCTTTTCTGTCTTCTGTGGCTGGTCTCCAAGGTGCTGCTCAACGGACCATCCTTTCACAAAGTGTTTCCTTACTCAGTTAAAGTTAATTGATCTTTATGTTAGCTTCCCAGGACTTCATTCTTCCTAACATATACTCATCCAGAAAAATGTACTCAGTGCTTATGGTGAGCACTGAAGGGACTAGAGCAGATACCAAAATAATAAACCCTGGTACTCATACTTTGGGATCCTTTTGGAACCATTTGGAGATGGTTAGGAACACATACACATACTTAAATTACTCCAGAACAGTGGTCTGGGATATAGTTCAGTTGGCAGAGAGTTGCAGTTGCTTAGCAGGCAGGGGGCTCTGGGTTCCATTCCCACCATCTCAAAAATAAAATAAAATAAAATAAAAAATAAAATAAAGACAGTGTCGCACACAATGTGTCAAATTAAAAACTGACGTTTTATTTTATGCATGTTTCCACTTGGAAAAATCAAGACCCTGAAAGAAAAGTGAGTGGGATTCTGCCCAGCTGCTGGGGTGAACGCTAAACCTCTACCTCGAGCCACGCCCCCAGCCTTTCGGTCGTGCTAATCCCTTCCCTGCAGAGCCCCCTAACACACCCTAAGCTAATGACGACACCCAGGTCTGAGGAGTCACGGGGACTGAGTGGACCTCAGGCGCGGTCCAACCCCGCTGCCCACGTTTCCCGGAGTCCGGTCTAGTTCTTACATCTTCCTCTCTCTCCCTGAAATAGATACACAGCCGCCTCCAGATTTAGAACAGGAGCGGTGACTACTTCACGAAAGCCTGGAAAATATGACTTTTCCAGAAACGGTTCAGGTCCCTCATACATCTTCAGGTCCTGGCAACTGCAGACACGGCTTTGCTCTCGGCCGAGCCTTTGCCTTCGGGGCCCGAATGGGAACTCGGCAGCTTCTCCAGCCTGGTGGAGGACGCCAGAGCGGGGCCTCTATGCCACGCCGTATGATCCGCACCCCCATCCGGACCGGGTTTTGCCGCCCGCCGCGCTCCCGGAGCCGAGACAGGCATCGCGGAGGCCTTCGCGGCCGGGGGTGGCAGCGGCGGCGGCGGCGGCGTGTGTGCGAGAAGGCCGCACCGCGCACGCGCGCCAGAGGGGTCGCGGGCTCCTTGCTCCCCCGGCTCCGTCAGGCCGGAACCCTCGCGCCGCCGCCCCGCCCGGAGCCGCCCGGAGCCGCCCGCGCCCGGACCCGCGACGGCCGGGCGGGGCCCGTTTCCTCGGCCCGCGTCCTCGGGCTCGCAGCCGGGAAGGAACATTCCTGGCTCTCCCCGCCCCGTTGCACCCGTTCCCGCTCCTCCCCCGCCGCGTGTTTTCCGCCCCAGTAAAGATCGTGCCACACAAATAAGCCTCGGATGCCCTTTGCCGAGCGGGCCATTTTCAGGGCGCGTCTCCGGAGCCGCTAAAAGTCTTGTTTTCTCCCCAAAGTGGAAGGTGTGGGGGGCGGGGGCGGCTGGGGCCGCTTCCAACTGCTCCGCACGCTCGAATAGTTGTCAGTAAAATCAAACTGACGTCAGCCCGGGGGGGAAAAGATAGGTCTCTTTTGTTCTCATGTTCTCCCCCCTCCCCTCCCTTGCGATCAAAGGCAAAAAAACATTTTTTTTTCTTTTGGAGGGTGGAGGGAAAGACAAAAAAAGGGGGGGGGGGGGGGAAATTGCCGTGCAAAAAAGATAGCTTCCATTAGAGCTTCTGCCCGGGCGAGGGGAATGTTTAATGAATGCATCAAGTCTTTTGATCACCCTCGCTCGGCTGGGTTCAGTAGTGCCGGAAGGTTAGTTGCATATCCTGTGGCTGATCTGAAATTCGATCAGCAGAGGGGGTCAAAGAAAAGAAAAGCATTTTAATGGGAATCAATAGAGGAGCATAGGTCTTGGAAGGAAATACGTGTTGATTAAAAATGCCACAAGATTTTTTTTAAAAAAAAATGTTCAAGACTGGTTTAGAGAAAACGAGAAAAAGGAAAAGCAAGGGAGGGAGAGAAAGAGAGAGAGAGAGAGAGAGGGAAGATTGGAGAGGGGGAGGAGGAGGGAGGAAAAAACCCTTAGCAATCTATTTTCTGTGTGTGCTGCTGCCAGAGAGGCAGTCGGCAGACCAACAGTTTGTGTAATGCTTCAAGCTACAGCGGGCAAATTTAAAGCTGTATGCTCAGAACAACATAATAAATACTTATTGAAAATGCATTTCTATTTCTAAGCGGGGCTCACTCATGCATTATACAAAACACCCAGGGCTGCAGTAGCAGACACAAGGGGACAAATAAAGTATACTGTGACTCGAGTCCTTAAAACTAAACTATGGGGCTTATAACAGTTGAGAGCAGAATAAACAAACAAAAAAAAATTCCCTTAAGTAGAAAACTAACAGCTTTGAACAAAACCAAAGGCTTAAAATGGAAACTTTGAAGAAGTTGTAATTTTAAAAATATCTTAAAACTGTGAGGGTAAGGAGAAGGGAATGGAGGGAGTCAACGGTAGTAGATAGCATATTGATTGCCTTACAGAGTGGAAAATGGCTGCCCTGCAGGTAGGCCAAGTCATCCACAATGTATAAAACAGTTGAAGGTTTTTATGGCGCTCCACCTACTATAGAGGAAAAGGGAAAGCAGCTTTCTAAAGCCATGCTCACACCCACCCACACATAGACTCTTCTCACTCTTGTCTGCCTGGTCTGTTGGAAGAGAATCAATAGTATTTAAATTTTTACACGTTCAACAAAGACAACCCTTTCCTCACGGAGAGAACATCCCAACAACAATGCGCTGGAGCTTTTCCTTCAGAAGAGTTTCAGCAGCTCCTTAACTGGGCTCCTGGATGTCTGTCCTCCATCTTCATCCATGTCTTTCTTACTCTGATTTTTTTCTTTCTATCTCTAAAGAATATACAAAGGGATCAAGAAGCATTTTCAGTGTAATTTCCTTTGGATATTCCCAATAAAGTTGTTTTTCTATTGAGAATCCCCTCATACTAAAATCCTTATGTTCTGGTCTCTTATGCAGCGTGGTAAATACTTTCATATAGTCTTTGCATATGACTGTGCTTTTCAGAACTATGTGATGTATGGCCTTCAATAACTAAGAATGTAGCGCAACATATTTGTAGATGACAATGTCATGTGACAACGTCAAAAGGTTGGATACCTCTGTTTTAAGTTGTCTCCAGTTTGTATACCTGACACATCCTAAATGTCATACTATGCTGCACTGTTTAGTCTGTATAGCAGGGTGTGTTGGCATAAGGTGAGGTGAGGTTATGGAGGGGCTTGCAAATCTGAGGTGAGCCTGAGTTATATAGCAAAATCATGTCTAAAAAGGAAAGAAAAGAAAAGGAAGAGGAAAAGAGAAAAAAGAAAAGAAAGATTGTTCATGGATGGGTTGACTCCATCATAAAAGCTATGGATACAGGAGCCAACGTGTTGACTGTTTTAATTTGATGGGTGGAGGATCCATCAAAATTGAAACGTTGTTTGTCACACGTAACTTTAATTTTTTTAAACCTTATTTTTAATCATGGTTCGTAAATGTTTTAACCTCCCTTTAGCCCGCTACCCACCAGAGGCAACTGAAAAGAAAGGGTAGGGGTGAAGTAGACCTGTTTAGAAAGGTTCTTTGGAGCAACTCCTGTCTGTGTTGTCTGGAAATCAGCAGTTCAGTTCACAGTTAGCAGGCAGTAGCCGCTTGATCCACTCACAAACACTGGATACAGGGATACACCAGCAGTCTAGTTCAGTAGCGTCCAGTTAGCTAGCAACAATGGTGTCAGGACCTAGTAGAGACAGCCAGGTCTCAGCCTCAGCAAGAGTCAGTAGAAGGGACGTGGAGGAATACTAGGAGAAGTTCTGGCTGTTCCTCTCTCAGGGAAGCCAAGTTCAGAGAAGACTCCAGCCCCACAAGTGTTGCACAGCTAGCTGTACTCGCAAACCAAGCTCTGTCTCTGTTACTGTCTGTCAAGTCCTTTTCATACTTGCTTCAAATGTCATGTGTCCTCCACAGGCCTTGCTTCAGCATGTGTCTTGCCTCAGCACATGCACCCAAGCTGTCTGAGTTCATGGAAGCAGCAAGAAACTGCAGCACACCACCAGAACTTTTTTGGTGTATTTCTCTCTATGGAGTCCCAACAAATACAGCTCAACTACTCAGTGTAAAGTGGACCAATACATGTGTGTTGTTAGCAAAGAATCCCTCATCGTGTGTCTTTCAAATGCTTGCTTTAGCAGAACACCCTCTCTCCTGTGTCTGCTTCAGTGAAACGTTTCTTTATGAGTCTGCCTTAGCCTTTCATACCCGTGTCCACTTTAACTAAACGTTCTTTCACGTGTTTGTCTCAGCAAAACATCATCCAACCAACTTTCCAAAGAACCCTTAATCCACTTCAGCCACAATTTACAGCTTAAGGTCGTTTTGTTGTCTTTTGAAGCAGGGTCTTGTGTAGCTCAGGCTGATCCTGAACTCACTATGTAGCCAAGGTTAGCTGATCCCTGTGATCTCTTTCTAGCTTCCAAGCACTAGGATTGATTTCAGGTGCGTGCCATCATAGCCGATTTACATAATAAGTTTCTTTTAAAAAAGTTTTCTTAGCAGCTCTTTTAGCATTTCTTTTTGTTTATGTGTTTTTGCACTATGTGTGCGTGCTCGTGTGGTGAGTGCATTTATGTGTAATAATGCCTACACACCAGGGCATCTGAGTAGAGGCCAGAGCGCAACTTTCAGGCATCAGTTCTTGCCTTCCACCTTGTTAAGGCATCTCTCTTTGGCTTGATGCTGCCAACTCCAGGCTAAATGGCCCACAAGATTTCTGGGAGATTCTTCTGTTTCCCGTCTCCGTGTAGGACTGCTGGTATTACAGTCTTGTGTTAAAGTATCTGGCTTTTACATTCCAGGGATCTGAACTGGGAACTCGGGTCATTCCGCTTACACAGAGAATGCTTTGTACCTGCTTAAGAGCTTTGAAAGCAGAGTCTACATCACCACTCTCATTCTTAAATCCACCAGTGCTGCTAAGAACAGAATTTTGCATGCTGAAAGTAAAGCTAGCTGATGGACAGCTTTGAGTTAATAAGGGCAGAGGATGCAGCGACTGGATTTCAGAGACGGAAAGTATGGTTTGGTAATCTCAGATTTCTGACTTAAGTTCTTTAAAGTTCAGATGCCTCATTGGTAAAATGGAAAAACTATACTTACCTCCCAGACTCATATATGTGATGTAGCAATGTATGTACAGTACTTTGTATAATGTTTATATATAATATATAAATATTTATGCTATACATGATATATAATATGCATACATCTATCTATCATCTATCTGTTTTGTTTTTATTTCAAAGATTTCTCCATCCCCGGAACCATGCCTTCCTTAATCATACTCTTAAAAAAAAATCTATCTATCTATCTATCTATCTATCTATCTATCTATCTATCTATCTATCTATATTTAGATTTATTTGTTTATTTTATGTGTATGGGTGTTTTACCTGAATCTATCTATCTATCTATCTATCTATCTATCTATCTATCTATCTATCCATATCCATATATATGTGTGTGTGTGTGTCTGGTACCCATGTTAGTTATGGAGGTTAGCAAATGGCCTGGAACTAGAGTTACAGATGTTTGTGAGCCGCCATGTGGGTGCTGGGAATTGAGCTCTGATTCTCTGCAAGAACAAGAAGTACACTTGATGGTGGGTTCATCTCTTCAGTACAACTCCCTCACCCCACGTGCCTTAGTCACATTTTTATGAAGTCTCTCTTTGAATATGAACTGGATGTGACATTCTACACAGTAAGCATCTTGTCGCCACCTCCTGAATTTCTTGGAATCCTGGCTCTTGAGACATTTCCTCTCAGGGCCTGGCTATAATCTTCACGATTGAGGAATTGTGTTCAGGTGAGATCATTTGTAGGTGGGCTGGTGGCTATCTCGCACACTGCTTCCAGCAGTGTTCCAGCAGCCAGCAGATAGCATCAACTTTCAGCCTTGACAGTTGCTCATCTGGTTTTTCCATCCTGTTTAATCAGCTGCTGTCTGATCCCAAACCAGAACTACCCAGTTGAGCTCACCCACAGCACAGTGAAGAGTCGATAAAAAATAAAGGCATAAGATAGGCTGGACACCAAATGTGCACTCCAAATTTTGTGTGTTGGCAACTTAATAACCAAGATCTTGTGCTAATGATTCTTGAAGGGGTGAAATTCTTTAAGGATTCTTTAAGGAGCTGCTTTGCAGCTTCATGAGTTACTGAGGGTGTGGCTGTGCTGTAAACACACTTACTCTCTGCTGCTGTGGGGTGCTCTCTACCACATGACGATCCAGCAAGAAAGCCCACATCTGAAACTGAGCAGATGGAGTTGCTAGTCTTGGATTTCTGGCCTCCAGTACTGGCAGCTAAATAGATTCCTTGTCTTTGTAAATTCCTTGGTCTTAGGTGTTTAGTTCGAGCAATAGAAAATGACAGAGACAACCAGCTTTTAAGACATTTTTATTTTATAATAAGTACCAAACCCATTTGTTTAATAAATATAGATGGAATAACCTAGCTGCTTGGTAGATTTTTCTTGAGCTCATTCTTCCTACCCCTTCTACTCTTCACCTACAGGAAGCCTGCTAGCTCTGATCCCTGAGGCTGTTTAAGCCATATACAGGCTACACACAGAATTTCTCATGCTCTTTTCTCAGGGGTTTGGAGCCTAAATTGGGAGAGATTTATTTATTTATTTACTTTGTAGAAAGGGAGGCTATTTTTTCTGTTGAGAACTTTATACAAAAGTCCTATATCTCGATCTCTCCTTACTCTCTCTAAAATTCATGACCCTTCGATACTGCCTCTTAAATTCATGACCTATTCTTTAATTATCATTGCGTGTGAGTGTGTGTACGCGTGTGTGTGTCCTCCTTGCCCACCCCCTTCTCTGTCACCTACCCACAAGATAAAGGTGCCACTATTCACTGGGATGGCTTGCCAGGCTGGATTGTTGTGATTCACAGGCTTTACGATAGATAGGACTATTGATTGCTTCTGACCTTTGACAGCTTACATAGCACTTCTGAATACCTTGAGAGGGAACCCTCAGGGAGGAGGCTTCCAGGACAGCCCCAGCTCAAGTCCTCCTAGTCCTGAGTTGGAAAGGTGTGGTTTCTTCACCTAGAGGAGCTTACCTTCAAGTTTTCAGAGCAACCAAGGTAAATGGTAAAAACCCGTATTGTTTGGGGGTCTCTCTCTGGCTCCCCTGATTAAGAATTTGAAGGAGATTTCCCATTCCTGGCCCTGGGTATTTGTTAGAAAGTCTATGGTTCTTGGGTGAAGCATTATCATCCCCCATGACATGACTCCAGGAAGAAAATATGATCTAAGCTGGATGTTGTGGCACAGGTCTTTAATCTCAGCACTCAAGAGGCAGAGAGGCAGGCAGATCACTGAGTTTGAGGTCAGCCTGGTCTACAGAGTGAGTTCCAGGACATCCCCAGGGTTATACAGAGAAACCCCGTTCAAAAAACTACCTACCTACCTACCTACCTACCTACCTACCTACCTACCTACCTAATATGATCTATATGAATTTTATAAGTAAGCTTATAAAATGTTTCTGTATGACTTTATCAAACATCTTTAGTGCTATTTATTCCTCTCCCCTTCTCCCCCCCCAATATTATCAGCCCTTCCTGTAATGGCTAATCTTGGTTGTCAACTTGACAAACCTGGGTAGAGGGACCCTCTACTGATGAATTTCCCCCATTGGATTGACCTGTAGGCGTGTCTGTGAACATTTCTAGATTACTAATTGATGTAGGAGGGCCCAGCCCACTGTGGGTGGTTCCATCCCTAGGCAAGTAGACCTGGGCTATTATATAAAAAGTAGTCGAACAAGTCATGGGGAGCAAAGTAGTCAGTTTTCAGGTTGCTGTCTTGACCTCCTGTGTTGACTTCCCTCGGTAAACAAGACAAACCCTTTCTTCTCCCAAGTTATCTTTGGTCTGTATTTTATCCCAGCAGCAGGAAGCAACGTAAGATGCTCTTCCCCCAGCTCAGTCTCCTCCGACAGTTTTGAGGTAACCCAGACCCAGATTTAGAAAGACAAATGCCAAAAACTCTCTTAACTTGTGGATCCTAGCTAGTGAGTCTATAACATGAAGTCACCACAGGAATCAGGAAAGTGGAAAAGGACTGTGAAGGGCTGGGGGCTTCGGGGAACTTTAGCAACAGGGATGGTAGGGTGCTATGAAGCAGGAGATGAACTCAGTCTCTCATAGGTGCTTCGGTTGCAGAGCCCCCTCCCCCAGATGGCTTTCTCTTATCTCCCTGACCCTGGGATGGCTTCTCTTATAGGAATTTTTCCTTTCAGGCTTTTGATGCAGATCTTTTGTTCATAGAATGTTCAAAATGTAAAAACCAAGGTGAATAAAATTTTACTATTTCCGAGCCACCGAAACGAGATGCCCTAGCAACCCCTTCAATTTTCGTATTTACACACCCAGTCGTCACTCGGAATATACAGGAAACCCTCAGAGTCTGTGGGCCATTGGTTCTAAGACCCCACTACAAACCAAAACCTACATGCTTGTGACTTCATATACGCGTACAAAGCACTGCAGGCGGCTGCGTGCAGGCGACTGCGCATGCCCACGGGAGGAAAGCGACAGCACAGCTCTTTTCCCTGTCTGTTGTTTGTAAATTCACAAATGGCTTGCTGGTATGGAGGACCCAACTGTCTGTCATTTGTAATTCATATAGTCACTGTCCCCTGGGTGGCTGGTGGAGAGTCAGCAGGGACCTTTAGGCAGTAGCAGATCTCAGGCTGTGCTTGAAACACTTTTCTAGAGTTCAGAAAGTTTTACAAAAAGTTTTTTTTTCTTTTCAAATTCCATATACAATTATATCAGCAACAGGGAGACATGGTATCCAACTGCTGAACTCCATAAGCAATGAAAATGAAGCAGCTTTAAAAGATTTGAAAGACAAGTTATAAACTTACAGGCATATTAAAGATAAAATACCAGGGGCTGGTGAGATGGCTTAGTGGATAAGAATGCTTGCTGTACACGTGGAGAATCTGAGTTCAGACCCCAGCATCCCAGCAAAGAGCTGGGTGTGGTCATGCTTGTGCTTGACTGCTATGGGGACAAAGACAGAAGGACCTCTCGGACTTGCCAACAGCCAAACTAGCTCCAGGTTCAGTGAGAGACCTTGCTTCAAAGATACAATAGGATGCCTGGTATCCTCCTCTGACAGTCTTACAGGCCAACATATCCCCAGCCCAAACAGGTATAAAACATACACACCATAGGGCTGGAGAGTTGACTCAGTGGTTAAGAACATCCAGAGGTCCTGAGTTCAATTCCCAGCAACCACATGATGGCTCACAACCATCTATAATAGGATCTGATGCCCTCAGTATACTCATATACATAAAATAAATAAATAAATCTTTAAAAAACAACAAAAAAGCCAGACACATCACAAAAGTAGACAATCTATAGATCTCAATGAGGTAGAACTGAACATGGGAAAGAGGGCGGTAATTACATATAATATGGAAGGATGAGCCATGTGTGGCTTAGTGGATTGCAGGATAAGGCCAGGCCACTTACTTAGTTAAATTAAAGATTGTAGAGAGAATCTCTTACAAGTATCACCTGTCAATAAAAATTCTATGGCCAATGAGCTGAGGCAGGAAATAGGAGGTGGGACATCCAGCAAGGAGAGAGAGAATTCTGGGAGATACTCAGAAGTTGGAGTTTTGACAGCCAGACACTAAGGGAGAAGCAGCCCAGGAGTGAAGAAGAGGTAACTAACCAGCAGGTAGCAGAACTCAGGATAGAATAAAGGGGAGATTCACCCCAGGAACTCTGAGGAGGCAGACTTAAAAAGACAAGGAGAGGAGATCAGCCACATAGCTGAACCCAGGTTAAAAGGGATAGTAAGTTAAGAGAAAGCCAGAGGACCAGCCGAAGCCCATGGCCCAGGCATTTACTAATAAATAATTCATCTCAGGGTTGTTATTGTTGGGAACTAAGTGGCTGGGAGGAAACACTTGGATTTATTTTCTACAAGAGATGAAGGGATTCTGGGGAATATATTTAGATCTATGCTGTGGTGTGTGTGTGTGTGTGTGTGTGTGTTTGTTCTTCGAGTAAAACTTTTGTAAAGATAAAACACA
Organism: Grammomys surdaster; assembly: GCF_004785775.1. Taxonomy (NCBI): domain Eukaryota; kingdom Metazoa; phylum Chordata; class Mammalia; order Rodentia; family Muridae; genus Grammomys; species Grammomys surdaster. The sequence continues at coordinate 8,116,662 of NW_021604601.1, read as the reverse complement.
AGTCCTTTACAGCACTTGATCAGTATCTTTGAGTCTTCATGCATAGAATACGCTCAGGGTGAAACGTGTCTTAATAAGCAAGTACGTCAGCTAATTTTCACGTCTCTTCATAGGCCCTTCATACTGGAATTCCCATACATCCTTCCAGAGTGGAAGCTGCTTTCTGAAATTTGCTAGTGAGGAAGTGCACTGCCTCCTTGGGAGGGCTGACTGAGGTCGTGTCTCTGTCCCCTGCTGCTGGGACCAACTTGGCTTGGATCATGTCTGTAGAGACGAATATAGGACGATTAAGTCTCCAGGCTTGTCTTTGTGGTTGATTCCGACTCTTGCTGTTGGAGCCTTTTTATAAAGCTTGATTGATCTGTCCCAAACGAAGTCCACAAGCAGTGCTAGCTATCTGCTCTTGGAAACACTATGTGTGCTTTGAGCCAGAGAGAGGTTGTTAAGCCAGGCACAAGGGCAGCTTCAAACAACCTCAAGGAATCTAATGAACACCGGCTGGAACTTCGGGACTGTTTTGGACACTATAAAGGAGCCACCACGGAAGGAGAAAGCGGGACATATCCGAAAAGCCTCAGAGATGCTTAAGCTAGTACTGGCCTTTCGCTGTTTGATTGGAAAGCTCGGTCTCCACTTAAGCAATGGGCTACTCTGGGGACTAACCATTCCTCACGTTCGGCTTGTACAGCTCAGCAGTGGCTCCCAAGTCTGACAGGCCCTCCCAGAATTTCAGCTGTGATAGAGGGAGTGGATTTGGGGAAAGTTTCGTTTTATGCCAATCCTTTTAAGGTTGTTACAGCCTGCTGTATTTGTCCCTTGTTCGTGCTGTCTGAGATGTTTGTGTTTGTTTTGTACTTGCATTACTTTAATTACATTTATTATTTTTATTGTGGTACAATGTACACAAGGTAAAGTTTACCATTTTTTTAAAAATCATGTTTAAGGGTATAGTTTAGGGCCTCCCTGTTGCCACTTGGCCCCAAGTAGGTAGAGCACCCCAGAGACAACCCTGGCCTCTCTTAGTGCCACAAGGTGTAGTTGGGGTATAGCATTCCTAAGATGATCCCAGACAATCAGATGAAGTGGAAACTTAAGGGTTCTTTGGAAAGTCAGTGGGATGATGTTTTGCTGAGGCAAACACATGAAGGGTTGTTTAGCTGAAATGGACACAGGTGGAAGACTAAGGCAGACTCATGAAGGAATGTTTTGCTGAAGCAGACACAGCTGAAAGGATGTTCTGCTAAAGCAAGCATGTGAAAGGACACATGATGAAAGATTCCTCATAACACACATGTATTGGTCCACTTTACATTGTGTACTGGAGCTGCATTTGTTGGGACTCCACAGAGAGAAATGCACAAAAAAATTTCTGGTGGTGTGCTGCAGTTTCTTGCTGCTTCCTCAGACTTGGGCTGATTGGCAGAGTGATGTCTGTTGAGACAGACACACGTGCTGAGGTAAGATCTGTAGAGGACACATGACATGTGGAGGGTATAAATAGGACTTGACGGACAGTGATGGAGACAGAGCTTGGCTTGCTGGTACAGCTAGCTGTGCAATGCTTATGGGCCTCATGTCTTTGCTGATCTTCACTTCCCTGAGAGTAGCACAGCTGGTGTTCCTGTTGGTCCTTCCTGCTGACTCGAGCCAAGGCTGAGGCCTGGCTGTCTCTGCTAGGTTGTGTCATAGTTGTTGCTAACCCAACTACCAAACTGGACTACTGGTGTATCTGTGAAATGTTTGGGAGTGGATGGAGCTGCCCCTGCTAACTTGTGAACTGAACTGCCGATTTCCAGACAACACAGACAGGAGTTGCTCTAAAGAACCTTTCTAAACAGGTCCACTTCCCTCCATCCTTTCTTTTCTACTACCTCTGGTGGGTGGTGGGCTAAAAGGGAGGTTAAAGTATTTAAGAACTGTCATTAATAATAGGATTTGAAAAATCACTCAGAGACCCTGCTGCCTCTGAGGATCACGTTTGAGTTTGTAGCCCTGCAGCTGTTGGGTCTGTTACCACCAAAGCCCATGAGAACATTCCCAGTCTGGGCTGCTGCCTGGGACCATGTTGATGTCTGACTGCTGTGCAGAACTGGCCCTACCCCTCTCGGGCTGCAGCCCTCAGGAAAGCAGGGCCTTTACATCTTGCCTTAGAAGTACAGTATAGCTGGCCCTGGTTGGGGGTGAGGGGAAGTTGATGAGCTGGTCCCACATCTTGCTGTCTGTGCTGTGGTGTGGGGTCTCTAGAGAGATGGTTTTCTGCTCCCTACCACTCCTGAAACAGTCTGGAGAGCTGGCCCCACCCCTAGCCTGGGCAGTCTGGAGAGCTGGTCCCACCCCTAGCCTGGGCAGTGTGGGAGAGCTGGCCTCACCCCTAGCCTGGGCAGTCTGGAGAGCTGGTCCCACCCCTAGCCTGGGCAGTCTGGAGAGCTGGCCCCACCCCTAGCCTGGGCAGTGTGGGAGAGCTGGCCCAGAAGTCAAGAGATTAGGAGAGCTAGCCTGGCATCTTGCCTAGGCTGGATAGAAGAGCTGGCCCTGGTGACATGGGCACAGATGATGTGTCCTGAGGGGATGAGCACAGGAGAGCTTGCTCTGACACTTGTCTGTCACTGCCCTGCCTGGTGGTAGAGTGGGTGTCAGAGATTCCCCCACACCCAACCTCATCCCTCACCTCCTTGGCAGACTAGCGAACTGACCCTGAGGTCACGAGAGAGGGAGAGCTGGCTTTACCCCCGTCTGGCTGGGTGAGCTAGCTAGGACAGTGCTGGAGAGCTCACCCTGGTGGTGTGGGTACAGGAGAGCTGGCATGCCGACCAACTCAGTTACCCCCCAGGCCCAGATATAGGGCTTTGAGTTGGCCCAGTTCAACATCTACCCCATCTATGAACCGCTGGAGTATGCAAAAGGGCTGGTCCTGCAGATCCAAAGCAGCACAGGGCAACACCAGGATGTCTGAGAGGAATCTAGTTGAGGATCCAGTACTGATGCTGTAGCAGAAGCCAGAGGCCTCGAACCAGACCAATGACTCACTGGAACGAGCTTTTACAAGTGTAGGTGTGTGGACCAAAGGAAATACTGTGGGGCACACTACAGCTTCCACAATGAGATTTTTTTTTGGGGGGGGTAGGGTGGAAAGCAGATACAGAGGGATTGGAAGATGAGCGATATTGGGGTACATGATATGAAATTCACAAAGAATCAAAAAAAGTTTTTTAAAAAAGGGTATAGTTGAGGGCCAGCAAGATGGTTCAGAAGGTAGAGAAGTGCACCTGGCGCAAGCCTGGCACCTGTGTTTGATCCCCAGAACTCATGTAAAGGTGGAAGGAGAGAATGGACTCCAGAAAGTTGTCCTCTGACCTCCATGTGTACAGTATACACATGAGTGCACACGCCATTCATGTGCATCTGTGTCCACATTCATACCTGCACACGCACTAATGCAACATGAAGAAATTCAAGAACACAGTCCAGTACATCAACTACATGTATTGTTTTGCAACAAACATCAGCCATTCATTTTCAATAATTCCCTCCTTTTGTTCCGACCATCCCTTGGAACTTACTATTCTATTCTAAGTTCCCACTCTAAATATAACTGTCACAGCCTATTAATTTTAGTAATTAGAAATTTTACATTAACTTTTAATGTATTTGTGTGTGTGTGTGTGTACATACAGACCCATGTGGAAGTCAGAGGACAGTTGGACCACATGGGTCTTGGGGATTGAACTCAGGTCATTAGGTTTCAGTGGCATGAGCCCTTATCCTGCTGAGCCATCTTACCAGGCCTTAATTTTACATTTTGGCAGAATGGCTATCATACTTGAAATGGCTTTAGAGAAAAATCTCACAGCATGAGTTACTGGAAAATTGTAATGCCTGCAAATGTTTAACATATTTTTAATTTTTCCTCCCAATGTGTGTTTTATCTTAAAGCTGTTTCTCTCAAGTCATCCTCAATGAAGGTCAGAACTTTAGGCCTGATGAAGACTATTAATCAAGGAATTGTAGATAAATCATGATACTCTCCCTCCTCTGACTTGGTTGGTTCTTTCTACTATGTATAAAACAAAGTGTTCTCCAGTGGAGATGATCTTATTCAGTATTACTTAATGCCACTGTGATAGTCGGTCCCTTAAAATATGAACAAAGCTGGTAAATATTGTAGCATTTTCTCATAATAATGAATTTTATACATCTTTGGAAATGGTAAAAATAACATTTTGTTTCAGTCACGGGCATCTGAAAAAACAACATTTATATTCCAGTGTGTAAATATTTCTACTTAAACAGTAAAAGTAATTCTGAGAAATAAAGACAGGAAGCTATATTTTGTCTTGAGCCTTTGCAATATATGTGTATACACATATACACTCCACAGTAAGATCATAGACTTAGACTATAAATAGGCCAAGTTATCCATGTGAAAATGTAATTAGTATAAATTATATAGTCTGATCAAATGAGGTCTGGGATGGAGAAGTGTAGGCTTTTATAGCTTTCTTCTTGCAATGTGATGTCATCTTTGCCTTTGTCCTAGAATCAGTCTCTTGATAGGAATCCCAGGTCTCTGCCTGATGAAAAGACAGCGGAGCCCCATTACCCCTCACTTTGTTAATACACAAACCCCATCATTTCCACACACACACAATTCCTCAATAATGTCATCTTACTTCACAGGAAAAATTTATAGCGAAGAGCGCTAGGCAAATCTCAAATCACTAAGAATTCATCACCTTTGCCAAATATACTACAGACCATTCAGTAGCTGATGATCACAAAGCATTATAACTCAACTACATTTATCTAAATAAGCTAGTACTGTGAACATCACGAGTCTAAAAGCAGGTAGAAGAAAGTTTGTGCTGTGCACATATCCACATATTTCTGTACATAAAAATATTATGTAAAGTGCAGGTAGATTGTTAGAACAGTAGCCCCAGTGATCAGACCCGGCTGCATACATGTCTCTTTCCCACTCTTTCATCACAGTTGTCCATCCTTTCAGTAAGGACAGGTCCTATGACTTGACCTGTTGGATATGAACCTAGTAATGTCTGTGTTATTGGAGGTTGGACTCACACAGGCACAGATGAAACTCTCTGAGAGAGACCAGGTGAGTCCAAACACCAATCTATCATCCATGAGAGTTCTCTTGAGGAACAGAACCAATCAAATGGATGCACATGGGATTTATTAGATTGGCTAATATAATATGGTTCAGATAGTCCGATGGCTGTCTCATACTGAGGAGGTTGAGAATCTAGTAGTTGTTCCATCCATGAGGCTGTGTATTTCAGATGTTCCAACTTGGCCCTGAAGGCTGGAGGGTCCTGGAGAGCCACTGGTCTTCAGTCCTTGTTGGAAGCTTGAGACACTGGTTCTAATTTCACTGAAGGGACGCCAGAGAGCATAGGGATGATAAGGCACAAAGCAAACATTCCCTCTTCCTATGTCTTATGTCTGGAATGCCACCAGGAGGTGCCACCTATGTTGAGAGAGGGTCTTCCTGCTTCATATAATCTGATCACGGCATCCCTCCCAGGAGTTCTTTAGCCACTTGTGTTTTAGTTGATTCTGGTTCCGGGCAAGCAGGCAACCAAGATCAGCCATCACGGGATCCAAGTCAAATCTGCCAGTGAATTCCTGAGCAACCCATAGCATCCTGAGAAATAATCTGCTATGGTCTTTCTAAGCCACAGAGGTTTAGTGTATCCATTTCTGTGGTGTTAAGTAACTGATAGAAAAAATGGTATCTGGAAGGTGTGTGTATGGAGATCATATTTCTAAAGTATGTGAGGATGGGTTGGGAACAGCATAGCAGGTAGACTGCAGGACAGCAGGCATGTGATAGCAGAGGCGCTCAGACAGGAAAATGCTTATGTTGTGTTATGGAGCAAGCTCACAACTGTGGTAACTTCAGAGAGAGAGAGAGAAGAAAAAATGAATCGAATGACCTTGCGGCCTTGGGTGGGAAGATTTCAGTCAAAGTCCTATTGGCCTTCAGAGAAATGATCCAAAGAGTAAGACAGTTAAAATTAGATTTTACATGGACTACAGGAGAGACAAGACATTGTGAGTGAGAAAATAAAACTGTTTAAAAATCCTAGTCTCTCCGGTCAGCTGGAGATTGTTAAAATAAGAAATGGCCTTAAGGTAAACATTGAATCTGGACTGTGACCACTAAGGCTTCAGAGAAATTTAAGGAGGAGCCTAATAGTCCCTGTCAGGCAGACAAAAGCTTTCTAAGAATCTTAAGGGTATTGTTTCATAGTCTCTCGCCGTGACCATAGCACAGCTCTGTACTGAGAAGACTTATGGATTTATAGATGTGTTTTCTGGGGTGTGGAGAAAGACTATAGAATGTGTAGGAAACTCTCAATTTGAACTGAAAGCAGGAGAGAGAGAGAGAGAGAGAGAGAGAGAGAGAGAGAGAGAGAGAGAGAGAGAAATTAAAGAGGCCTCAACACCCAGAAAGACAAATATCGCATGTTTCCTATGCTTGTGTATTCTGTATTGTATATAGATAGGTGCAGTGGAGGAGGGGAGGGAGACTGAGGGAGGAAAGGAGACTAGTTGGGGGGAAGAGGAGGGGAAGAGGAGTGGGAAGGCTAAGGAAAGGGCTTGAGGTGGTGGATGTTGTCTAAGTAAGTGATACAGTTGAATGAAGCTGCCCTTATGACACCCATGTATGTTGAACATATGACAGCAAAATAAAATAAGGATCTCTCCCAACCCCCAGGATCCCAACCTTCTGTGAGCAGTCTCCAGAGCCCCAGGAAGCAGTGCAGATGCAAACATCGGACCATTTCTAGTCATTAATGAAATGTGCCTCAGAGGGTCAAGCTACAGGTGTGGACCAGAGCCAAGAGTTAAATAATAACCAAGAGAACCAACTAAAGGAGCAGAAACTAAAGGAGTGTCCCTGACAGAGGGATATCTGTTTCTAGAAGGGTACCTTCGCCGCTGGACCCCCCGCCCCCGTCCTTTTCTCCTCTCTTCTCTGTAGCAAACTACAGAGCTAGTCTTTGACTTTTTATTTTTCAGATTTATTTTTTATGTGTATGTGTGTCTGCCTTCATGTATATATATACACCACATGTGTGCAGTACCTGAGAGGCCAGAAGAGGGTGTCAGATCTTCTTGATCTGAAGTTATAATAATTACAAGCTGCCATATGGGTGCTGGAAACCAAACCTGGGTCCTCTGGAGAAGCAGCAAGTGCTTCTAACTGCTGAGCCATCCCTCCTGCCTCCACCCTTTCACTTGTCATCCTCCTGCCTCAGCCTCTTAAGTGCTAGCATTACAGTTACGCATCATTGTGCCTGGTCATTTCCTCAGCTTTTGAATGGGAGTATCTATTTCAGATACTACATCTGCATTTTCCCTTTGGATGCCAGATGTCTTTACTCCTGAACCTGATTCTGAGCTTGTAAGAAGCTCTGGAACTTTACCTGTGAGTGAGCTGCGAATCACTGGGCTGCAGAGAAGAACGCACACAGTAGCCTATACACTAGTGGTCCCCAACAAGTCACACATTTTGTTTATTTTGCTCATGTTTTTGGCAGCATAGTCTTCTACTCTTTCCAAGAGGCACAGTCTAGTTTCTCAGTCCTGGCTTCTTGGACTTGCTCTGATTACCAAAATATAACAGAAATAGCCTCCCACAGTTTCTGAGGTGGGGTCCCAGTGTCCCAGAGCCTGCACTTTTGTTCACTATGCTGCAGAAAAACCCAACCTCAGGGGATTCACCCTCTGAATATGCCCTGTGAGCCACTACCCTAGTGACAGTGAAGCTCCCAGGCCACAGAAGCAGGAGGAATACAGTTATGGTTGTTTGAAGCCACAGGGCTATATTGTACAGAACAGATAACCAGCCGGCTGGAATTCAGTAGTTGTTGGTGTGAGTAGAGGGTTTCCTTAGTGGTTTTTCCTTCTTGTAGTAAGAGCTACTGAGGTATAAGTTTCGGCTGTCATTACTATCCCCTTAGCTGCTGGCAGTTAAAGCTGAGAGTCCCTAACAAAAATAGGTTGAAGAGATACATGTTGCAAGGGCCAGTTTGATTAGGACTCGCTTTTTTATTCTCACAGGCCTGTTGATGGTTCCAAATTAAGCCAGAGCTTTTGGAGTTGAAATTACCAGTGTATTAGTCAGGGTTCTCTAAAGGAACAGGACTGATAGAATGAAAAAAAAAGATGTGTATGACACACACACACTCACACACTCATGCACACTTGCACACATATACATGCACACACTCACACATACATATACACACACACACATGCACACGCACTTACACACACACTCACACACATACATACCCTACAACACACAGCTTGCCAGTGAGAGTGGGGCAAGCAGCCCAAAGGTAAAGTTTCCTTTGTTGTGTCCTTTTATCTGGCCCTGCCCAGATTTAGGGTGGGTCTTCCTTTTTCAGATCATCTGATGAAGAAAATCTCTCCTGAGATTGCCCGGCAGCTTATACTTTAGTGAATTCCAGATCCCGTCACGTTGACAACCGTGATTAGTCTTCACGACCTTCATCAAATTCCAGCTCTGACACTGAAACAAATCAACAACATCAACTTGATTTGTTTTCTTATTCTTCCACATTAAGTGGCTCTTCTGGATCTTTCGTTCTTTCATCGATTTTAGAGCTACATGTTGACGTTCCACAAAACAAAGTGCAGGGATTTCTGTTGGGATGAGATAACAATGGGTCACGCTGGGAAGAGCTAGCATCTTACCATTGTTAAATCCTTCTGTGCATGAAGATAGAATTTCTCTCCATTTAGCTGGTTCTGTGTTCTGTTTCCTCTGAGCTTGGAAATGTCTTCATTTGGACTTTACACATATTTTGCTAGATTTATACCCAGGTAACTTCATTGGTGTGTGTGTGTGTTAATTTAACTGACAATATACTTTTTTTGGGGGGGGGAGCTGTTTTTTTATTTTTTTTGAGAAAGATTTGCTCTTTGCAGCCCTGGCTGTTTTTGAGTTTTCTCTGTAGACCAGGCTGGCCTCAAACTCAAAGATCTACTTGCCTCTGGTTCCAGAACACTGGGATTAAAATGTGGGCCATGCCCAGGTAACAATGACTTCTAATCCCAGTTCCTTGTTGGAATTCGAGAAGATTGTCTGTTGCATGTTAATCATTTATTCTGAGACCTTGGCACAATGACTCTGTATTAGAGTGGTTTTTAATGGTTTGGATTTCCTACACAGATCTTGCTATCTGTTTTATCTCTCCCTCCCCATCTGCACATCTTCTGTTTTTGATTTTTAAAAAGCTTTATTTATTTTATTTTATGTGTATAGCTCTTTTGCCTACATGTATGTTTCTGTACCACATGCACGCCTGGTGCCCTTGGATGCCAGAAGAGGGTGTCAGATCTCCCGGAACTGAAGTGACAGATGTGGGCACTGGGTCCTCTGGAATAGCAGAGCAGCCAGTGCCCTTAGCTTGGAGCCATCTTTCCAAACCTAGTTTTTACAGAGCTCATATGCACAGAATGCACCTACTGCTGAGATAGGGGTGCCGGGATCTTCAGATAGAATAGTAATTCCATATACTCCTTCTATACCTGGTTGAGTTATGTTTTGTGTGTTTTTGTGTTCTGTTTGTTACAAGAAGCATATATGATACAGTTGCTTAGGACTTCATGAGGCTTTGAGCATATCATTTATGATGCCCCTCTTGGTCCCACCAACCGTTCTCTATTTGAAATAGGCTCTGTATGAAACCAGTGTAGCTTGCCTCGCTTTCTTTTGGTCTGGGTGCTATCTCTTCCCCATCCCTTTACTTTTAGTGTGTGCCTTTATATTTAAAACCAGTCTCTTGTAGACAATCCAGAGCACTCTGTAATCCATTCTGATGGCTGTTGTCCCTCTGTTGGTGAATTTAGTTGGATATCTGTTAGTCTTTTATGTTTCTATTTGCTGTCGTTGTTCCTTCTGTGCTTTCTCTCCCGTTTGTCCTACCATTTACAGTTTTATTTGAGCATTTTATATGATTCCATTTTTCTCTCCTTTCTTTGTGTGTCACACATGTTTTAACAGGGTTATCTGAAAGTTTGCAAGGTTTAGTACAATAATCTAAATCTACTTTCTAATAATGTTTTACTGCTTCCCAGGCTGTGCATGCACCTGGTTCCCTTTCCTGTCCATTCTACCATGGTTGTCATCCACTCTATTACAGAGCCATACAAAAGCATGTGACCCACTGATGCTCACACTAATAAGATATATTACAGGTGGATACACACAAACAATTGGAAATTGAGGAAGCCAGTTTTTATTTCGCCTTCACCTATTCCCCCCCCATCTTCCTTTCATGATGCAGATGTAAGTTTCTTGCCCATATAATTTTTATTCTGTTTAGAGAAATTCTTTTAAACTTCCATGAAAACATATACTGACAAAAAATTCCTTCAGTCTTTCTGGGAAAACTTTGTTATTTCTTCAGCTTTGAAGGGTGACTCCATATAGAACTGTAGATTGGTGCTTTTTCTTCCCTCTCAGCCACTTAAAAAGTTTTTTTTCCCTCCATAATGTACCAGTCAGGCTTTTCACTGCTGTGACAAAATGCCCAATAAAGGACCACAAGAAAAAATGGTTTATTTTGGCTCTTGGTTTCAGTTGTCTTAGTTTGTGGCTAGCTGGCTCCTGGCTCCATTGCTTTGGGCCTGAGGTGAGGTAGAATGTAATACCACAGCAGTGGGAGGTGAGGTAGAATGTAATACTACAGCAGTGGGAATGTGTCCTGGGAGAGAGATAGGAATCCAGGATCAGATGGCTAGTGTCACAGGCCAACGACCCACTTCCTTCAGCCATGACTCTGACCCTTAAGGTTCCCACGAGCTCCCGAGATAGCACTGTCAAGTGGGGACCAAACATTCAACACATATGCTCGTTGGAAGCACATTTCACAATTAAGTCATATGCGTTTTCTGAGAAGACAGATGTAATGCTTATCTTTTATTTCTCTGATGGTAGGTGTCTCTTTCCCCTCCCCATCCCTCACTTCAGCTTTCTTTGATTTTGAGAAGTTTGATGAGAAATCCTATTTTTTCTCCTCTTCCCTCTCCTCCCTTCCCCCCGCCCCTCCTCCTTACCCTGATTCCTGTCTTCAGAACTTTTTCAGTTTATGATTTGGTGTCAGCCATTTTATTTGGGGGAAATTGAGTCATTACTGCTACAAATGTTGCTACTCTCCTCTCTCTCTCTTCTTCCTCTGGGGCTCCCATATACGCATGGTGAGCATTATGTAGTTGTCCCACAGTTCTTGAATGTTTTTTTCAGTTTTAGTCTTTTTTCTTTCTGATGTTAGGTTTGAGAGTGTCTGTGCTGTCCCCAGCAGCAGTCACTGCCCTCAGGAGCCCAGCGAAGACATTCTGCACCTTTTTTCTTTTCTTTCTTTCTTTTGTTTTGACTTTTAGTATTTTGTTTTGTAATGTTTTTATTTCTAATTACATTATCCATCTGTCCTTATATATTGTTTCCACTAAAGTTCTTAGCATATTTATCACAGTTCGTAAAATTCTCTAATTTTGTAATCCCAGCATTCTCACTGTATCTGACATTGTACATGATACTGGCCCAGTCTCTCTGATGCTTGCCTTATCGCTTGCCTTGCAGTTATCATCATCAGCATCATCATTATTATTGTTAAAAGATGGACTGGGTCAAAGGAATTGGTCTAAATTTTTTATTTTTTAAAAATCAGTTTATCATAATGACCTCACAAATAAAGACAACACACAGCTAGATTAAGGTAGCCCTCAAAACAGTTACTTGCCTAGGCTCAAATTCTGTGCACACCTCAACCAACATGGTTATACATTTATTCTGAAGTCATGGGCTTTATTTAGGACTTTCATTGTCAATTACATTTTTAGGAACTTAGCCGCAGAGAAAAGAAAGAAGAGAGACAGGTTTGAAACTAGGAAAGCACTTTATATAGCTGTGTGTCCTCTTCCAAGTGGTGTTAACCTGCATTCCATCCCAATGGGGAGCAAGCATTTCATCTTGAGCCCAGGTGTATAGAGAGGGGCAGCATCCTATACTCCTGCAGCTAAGCCCCACCTGCTTCTGACCTTCTGACCTCATCTGTGGACTTCACCCAACTTCTGGCATTTGTCTGGTTTCCTTCCATGGAAACCAGAGGGAGCAGGATTAGGATAGACCCTTCCCTCAGGTCTGTGAGGCTCCAAAACCCACAAAGGTTAGGTTATTTTGTAAAACACTTCCTCCTGCGGGCAGACCTCCTCAGCAGCCAGCTTTCTTCCTTCTGCCTGAAGCCCAACGGATTTTCCTTTGATGGTTCCCGTGTGGACTAGGCAGAGGAGCTACTGGAGGTAAAACCAATCACAGTGGTCAGTACTCCTGCTGCTGCCTCACACTGGGACGTTCAGTCCCCAGATGTGAGCTGAGCCTACCAAACCTCCAGGCTGTCGGTTCCAGTGCAGGCTGGGGTTTTTGTTTGTTTTGTTTTTTATCTGGGACTGCTTTCCTCCATCATTTCATTCTCCAGTGAATGCTTTGGAATGTTCTGATTCTGAGAGAGCTCCCTGTCTTTCCTATATGAGACCTTAGCTTTCAGGGATCTGACAAAAACTGTTGAGTTTGAAGTTGTTAGGGTGATTATACATCTACATATCTAATAATGTCTTATCCTTAAGCTTTTTACCTGTTGGACCAGAAACCTAAATTTTATCCTTTGACATTTAACAAGTCAGAAATTGTTCATTAAAAATTTTTATATTAAAATTTTATTACATTTTATTTATTTGTTTAGGGTGTGTGTGTGTGAGAGAAAGAGAGAAAGAGAGAAAGAGAGAGAGAGAGGGAGAGGGAGAGGGAGAGAGCATGTGTGTGCGTGCTCACAGAAGTGCTCTTGTACCATAGTGCTTGAATGGAGGTCAGAGGACATCTTCAGGAATCAGGTTTTGCCTTCCCCTTTGTTTGAGGCAGGGTCTCTTGTTTGCCACTGTATAAGCCCATCTAGTTGGCCCATGAGCTTCCAAGGATTCCTGTCCCTGCTTCCCGTCTGGATGTAGGGGTGCTGGGATTTCAGACCTGTGTTGTGCCCAGTTTTCTCTGTGTTCTGGGGGTCTGCTCTCGGGTGTTCCCACTTGCATGGTAAGCACTCTACCTCATGAACCGTCTCCTCAGCCCAATTAACTTAATTCTTCCATGCTTCATTTCCTCCCGGGTAAGTAAGGATTCCAGTTCCTATGCGGCTTCATGCTTGTAAGGCTTAAATCCACAACACATTAATTGCTCCTGGCGTAAGGGATGGCTAAATGAAGCTGTAGTGGGGACCTCCTGAATGAGCAGTGCTATTGGTCTTGGGGTTTGCCTGTGCTTTCACTCAGTGCCCGTATCACTGTAATGCTCATACGCGGCCTGGTACTCTTGCTGTTCCCTCGATTATTGGGGTTGTGTGAGGTTTGATCATCCCAGTACAGGAATGGGTTCCTACTCGACTCTCTGTAACATCCGCTTGTACCAAGTCCCATGGTGCGCAGGGAAGCACATCTCCTAACCTGTGGAATAAAGACTTCAGGCGGAGCAACACATCCATGACATCAAAACACGGGACCATTTACCGATGGAGGAGAAGATTTGAGCTTTCCCTCCTTGGGTGTTTAACCTACACTGGGAGGCTCAGGAAACAATCACAGTCAGGCACATTATCTTTGGCTCCAGAGGACAGCGGAGAGTAATACGGCCTGTGTTCATGGCAACATTCTCTCCAGCAGCATTTCAATTCTTGATTTTTCTCACTGCTTGACAATATTATGATTTCTTCCCATGGAGGATGAAACGACAGGCTCCTGCCTATTTCCCTGTTTGGCTATTATTTGAGGGTCTGTTGTAAATGTCTGGCAGGCAGGCAGACAGAGAAACCTTGTTTTCTTTTTAAAGCTACTGGTGTGGTACTAAGTTTCCATTCATCTTCTTTCCATTCCGGGAGGGAAGGTGTGGAGGCCAGACCTTAAGGTCTCAGTAATCTTGGGAATTGGGCTGAGGCGTCTAACTCCTGATCGCAGTTACAACATGTATACTCGCCTGAGGTATCCCTGCCAAGTGCCCCTATTATCTGAATTAAAAAACATGGTGCCTGGTTCCAAGCTGCAGGCTCAGTCCAAAAACTGTTATGCTGTCTGGCTTCGTTTTCTTCTTTGGTTGTCAGAGTTGAAAGTACAGCTGTTTTTGTCTTTTTTTTTTTTAAACAATAATAAGACTTCATGTAGTTTTGGAAAAGCACTGTTAATATTCTGATATTTCAGATTTTGAAGACAAATGAGTGATTATGCCTTTTTCTCTAAGCTAGGAGCTAACAGTCAAGCCTGCTTGGTGTCAGTCTTAATATTACATGATTTTTAAATTAGATTATCCTTCAAGATGAAATCGCATCTTAGAGACTACCATTTTTGCATGTAACATTGGTTTGTGTTTACGTTGTACTGTTAATGGGCCCTAAAGGAGGTGCACCCCCATGCTTACTGCAGAGGGCACAGGCTAACAAAGGCCTGGGAAGCAGCTGCAGATTCTCAGTGTGGTGTGAGCTCACCACTCACGCAGAGCTATTTTAACCAGAGAAGCCGAGATGCAGGCAGGCTGGCAGCACAAAACCCAGCGCACCAAGATGACGCTGTGTTCTGTAAACTACTTGGCTAATTTTTCTGAATTTGCAGGGAGCTGGCAGGGGCCTGTGGTGCTGAGGGCCCAGGGGACTCAGGAGTACGTTGTGCTGGTGACACTGGTGTGACCTACCCACTGGGGCCAGCAGTTGAGTGGGTGAGGGGTGGCCCAGCTGGTGCTACAGTGGTATTGTATCTTAAGTGGTAGTGATGGCTCACTCAGGTGCCCTGTGAGCTTTGGAAGAACTTCTACCAACTGCCCACTAGGGATCTCCCAGACTTACAAGGCTACAGACTTCCTTCCCATGACAGGGACACTTTGGGTGAGATGACTTTCAGTGTCTCTATTTGAAAATGAAATTAAGCCCATCTGATACAAAATGGAGCACGGAATACCGTCCGGCTGTGTGTTTGTGGAGGAAGAATGTATTGCACCACAGATAAAGCTTCCTTCCAGCCTTACTTCTGACTCTTATGTGCCCATTTTAAAGGTCCCCCCAACCCTTTAGCTCAG
Organism: Grammomys surdaster; assembly: GCF_004785775.1. Lineage (NCBI taxonomy): Eukaryota > Metazoa > Chordata > Mammalia > Rodentia > Muridae > Grammomys > Grammomys surdaster. Next base: position 8,101,499 of record NW_021604601.1, on the reverse strand, counting down.
CACCTACTCTGTGCTGTGTGCAGAGTAGGTTCAGAAGAATACAAGTTGCGTTCCTTCCTTAGGATGCATAGCCTTTGGTGGGGGAAATGGCAAACACTTGAAATCATAACTGTCTATTGAGCCACACATGCCTCTATGTGCATACAACTGCAGAACAGAGTTACAAGGCACAAGTTCAAACTGCCACAGGGGCACAAGCCTGACACCCTTTTGATTATTACTGTAGCCTCACATGGGGCTCACTCAGCTCGCTTCCCTCAGCCTGCTCAGCCATTCTAGCCTTTCTCCTCTCAGTTCTTGTTTATCTCCACAAGTGCCTAGTCCCACCACGGACAGTATGGGGCTATGAGTGAGGAGAGGGAGGTCCAGGAGTGAGTGTCCTGGACAGGGGGCTGTGGGGGTCTCTGTGGTGGTAGGGAGGGTGTGGGGCCACAAGTCACAGTCAGGGCTCTTTCTATAGTTGGGTCGGTGAGTCTGTCTTTTGGGTACTGCGTGGCTGGCTGGAGGAGTGGGAAAGTCTGGGGGATCCAGTTCTGAGTGTTCTGGGGGGAAGAACAATATCAAGTCTCTGGGGAGGCTGTTTTCATTGGGTCTGAGTTTATTTTGTTGGACAATAAAATATCAGGAGGTGAGTAAATCACGCCTCAGTGGTTTTTTTTTTTCTCCTTAAGGGAAGCCATCATTAGAGATGCATCAATGTTCAATCAACAGCCTTGGCTGTCTCAGGATGTGGAGGGGCCTTAGAGCATGGAAGGGGTTAGCAGTGAGGGACTGAAGGCTCTGAGGACCATCCACTATGATGGCTCCCCTGTGTTGACCTCAATTAGCATTCCCTGGAGACCTTTGAGAAAACACTAAGGCTTTGGCTTACGGCCCTCTGCTTCAGGATTTTAACTTAATTGGTCTGGGGAGGAGGGGCCCTGGCACCAGAGCCCATTTACAAGTTCCCCAGTTGCTTCTAATCCACACCCAAAGTTAGAAAGCATCAACCAGCCTACCAGGGGAAGCAACTGGCATGGCTACAAGGGACAGCTGACATTAGCTCTGGAAGTACAGAAGTTCTGAAGAGTTTCTTTGGATAGATGATTTTCAGTTGGCCTGATTCTGTAGTGAATAAAATTAATCTGGACCAGGGGAGAAAGTCATGGATACAAACCAAATATTAGAGGGGTGTGTGTGTATATGTGTGTGTTGCCTGTGGTATATTGTCTGGTGTGTGGTGTATGTGTGTGTGTGGTATATGTTGTGTGTGGTGTGTATGTGATATATATGTGGTGTGTGTGGTGTGTATGTGGTATGTGTGTGGTGTGTGGGCGGTGTGTGTGTGGTGTGGTGTGTGTGTGTTGTGTGTGGTGTATGTGTTCTGTGTATGTGTTCTGTGTATGATGTGGTGTGTGTGTGGTGTATGTGTGTTCTGTGTGGTGTAAGTGTGGTGTGTATGTGGTATGTGTATGGTGTGGTGTGTGTGTGTGTGTGTATGTGTGTGTGGTGTGGGGTGTGTGTCTGGCTCATAGTAAGACTGGTGATGTAGGCTACTGAAGTCTGTACCATGGGACTCACTAGATCACAGTCACTAACTCAGCACAGAATTTTGATGGGCAGTGAGGACAGGTTTAAAAGAACGAGCACTGCTGGTCATTCACTGAATGGTCCAGTGTGGAAGCGTCCTGGGGAGCCTTTGTGTCTGAGCCTCATGTCTTTAGGTTTCACTCTGGGTGTCCTTAGATGGTCAGGATGTGGAGGCTTCTCTCCTTCATAGGAAGTGTGGCTTCGTAGGTACCATGCTGTTACCATGGAGATCCCGAGGTTAGCACTTTCAATTTAGTGCTCACTATCAAGCCAGGAGACGGGATGCATAAAACAGCCTTTGCAATCAGTGTGCTGTTCTCAGGCACATCACAGAAGGATGAGTTGTCACTGCCACTTAGGAGAACCAAAGCTCTACACAGAGTGACACAAACCCAAAACAATACCAAACCTGGCAAATCAGGGAGTGAGTCCTCTTGAGAACTCAGAGACCAGGTGAGTCTTCTTCTGCGGAGGTGGTGGGTCGCTGAGCCGTGGAGGCTCCTTCTTCTGGGGAGGTGGTGGGTCACTGAGCTGTGGAGGTGGAGCCAAGCACTTCTGTTCTTTGCTTCTCTCCTCCTGGATCACGTGACGCTCCATGATGCTCCATAGAAGTGTGTGGAAGCATCTTGCAAGGTAGCTGCCCTGAGTGACACCCATGGCTGGCGGTTAATACACTAATACATCAGGCCACCAATATTCTGTGGCTCCATAGTCATTGAAGACATGAAGCCATGAAGAAGAAGGCTGTGTCTGGTGTAGGAGGTTTTCTCAGAGACATTGATCTTTAGTTTGCTAAACTTGGGGAGAGGGGAGAGGCTGTTTTCAATATAACCAGTAAAAAAGAAAAAGGCAAAGCCCCAAATCACTGAGCTGGATCAGAGAGGATAACGCATTTCCTTTTCTCTTTCCTCTGGTGGAAACAATTACCGGAGGAGGAAGAAGGCTCCGACTAAGAATTTGGTCTTGTAAATTGAAGTTACAAGGAATGTGTAGACTCCAATCTCATAGTACTGCAATCTTGGCGAAGTTAAGAGATGTGACAGGGAACAGTCACTGATTCTGAAGGACAGCTTTCAGATCCAGCATCCTTGTATAGAGAGGGTATATTCTCTAGTAGAAGACATACAATACACAAACCAATACCTGCCCCCGATATAGATCCCTGATTCTAAAGGACAGCTTTAGGATCCGGTTCATAGAGGATGTAAACCCCAGTGAAAGGCATACAATATATGAACAATACCCACCCTCCACGTAAACACCAGTTTCATGTCGGTCCCGAATGAAGCAGAGAAGATGCTGGGGGATAGTTTTAAGCAGAGGGAAGAAATGGTGTGAGACCGGCAGCTGAAGGAAGTGACAGATTTGACTATCGCACAGTCTGGGGCAGGGCGTGCTAGGCAGAGGTGATAACAGCTTTAGGAAGCAGAAGGGTAGAAGGCTAGCCCCAGGAGCAAGGGAAAGAATTCAGTGCTTAGAGGTTATCACCACTGGTAGAAAGTTCCACAGAGATGACTGTATCTGGACCAAAGCTTGAAGAGCACACACATTTCTAGCTGGCTCGATTCTAAGCATCTTAAGGGATGAACAAGGTATTGGATGAGAAGAGAGAGGTGGCCCAAGATGGCCAATGTTCTATGTCTTATGCATTTGTTTGTTCATTCTTTATATATGCATATGTCTCCTTCCTTCCTGTCTGTCTGTCTATCTATCTATCTATCTATCTATCTATCTATCTATCTCTCCCCTCTCCCACTTCAATCCCTTCTACTCTGCTGTCTTTTGTTTGGTGGCACACTACATTTAACCAGAATTACTTGCCTGAGTGCAAGTTGAGGGTTATTCTTTTGAGCAAGGAAGACTTACCAGTAGCTATCCATTGAGGAATATGACCTTGCCCCACTCTCTGCAACTATTAACTGCCTAGATTCCCAGGGAGTGGTGGGTCCTCATGGTTGCCCTTCCCTTCGTGCTGGGATGTCAGCTGGCTTGATCTTGTGCAGGCAGCAACAGCCTCTTCAGTTCATGAGTGCAATAATCATGAAGTTTCCAGAAGATGGGATTTCACAGGACTTCTTCCCTGCCTCTGCCTTGTACAATGTTCTTTCTGCCTCCTCCTCTTCAATATGCCCCTGAGCCTTGCTCATGTCTGATTGATGTAGGGGAGGGTGAGATCAGTCAGTGCTAGGGAGACGAAAGGGCTACGTGGAAGGATCTTTGTGATGGTGGAGGTGTTTAGCTACTCATTAGCTAAACATTAGCTAACACAATTACTATTGGTAACAGTAGCACAGTTACAGTTAGGAAGTAGCAAGGAAAATAACTTTAAGGTCAGGGGTCAGCACAGCATGAGGAACTATATTAAAGGGTGGCAGGGATAAGAAGATTGGGGACTGCCGAGCTAATGGAGAGGCAGGAGTAACACTGCAGCAGGAATTGAGCCTCAGACTACAGGCCCAAGAAGCCATAGAGGATGGACTCCTCCTTTGTGGTTAGCTTTGGACAGTACCTCCATTTCCCTGGTAACACTAGACAGGTAAACATCCCAACTACTGGCTTCTACCTCAAGGCTTTGTTGGGGACCATCAAGGCGAACAACACTGCACACTTACACTTCTGAGAAACCCCTCCCCCAGTACAGCTGCTTGTGGAGCTTTGCCCTTGAAACATGTTACATCTCTCTGTGTGTGTTTAATTCAAAAAGGACACTTTTCTCTTTCTGTTGTTGTGTTTTGATTATTTTTTAAACGGAAGATTCTGAACTTGCTTTCCTTGACACCCTGAGATGCTTCAGTCATTTTCTAAAGCTCCCTGCCCCTCTCTGCCACACCTCTGGTGCACTCCATTGCTGACGATGCTGGATTTCACGGATGCTGCCTCAAAAAGATCATGGCTTTTTTCTCTTCTTCTTTCCTCCTGGAAGTTGCCGAAGCTTGCAGCTGCCTGTTGTGATAAAATCGTCCTCGAGCTCCCTTCTGAACCAATTGTTCAATTCTTTAATTAACAGGTCCAAGAACTTAAAAAGGAGCCCAAAATTCGCTGGTAATGGGACTCAGGGAACGAGAAGTAGGGAGGTGGGAAAGTCTGTCTGGAGGAGACGGAGTTATTTTGAAATGTTGAGGGTATTTTGGCAAATGAGAAAAGGGACTGGGGCAGAAACGCAGAGAAGAGCTTCACATTCAGGGCAGAAGAAGAGGAGCCCAGGAAAAGAGCCCAGAGGAATGACAGAGATCAGAGCTTCTATACCTGGGATAGGAGGGTTGGTAACTTCAGAGGGCCAGAGCCATCAGTGCTGTGCTGAGCAGGGGCTATTATGGATTTCTGGTAGATGTGTTGGTTAGCTGTTTACTAGTGTACAGCTGGGATCTTCCAGAAGAACCAGCTGTCCTCATATAGAAGCTTTGGGTCTGTGAACTGGGTCAAGTCTAGGACTTGGCTGAGAGACCAGGTTAGGCTCCCTGGAAGACTTAGTCAATAGTGTGCCTATTTCAGTTCCAGTGTTACCAAAGAGAGTCTTCCTTTGGGACAGTCTGAGAAGCTTTCTGGTCTCTTAGCTAGTAAGCTGTGAATTAAAAGCTTTAAATGCATCTTTTTTCTTTTGCTAAATCCTTTGGTATTCTTTAAATCAGCCACCTATATTACATACTTTTTATTTTGACCAAATGTATTGTGGCAACCACTACATGAACACCCAAAGCCTTGTCGTTTAGACTCTTGATTGTAAGTGACAGTTTAGTGAATATTTTGCCATTGTATACCACAGGTTACTAATGTCCTCTCTTTACTGTCAGTGACAGGACATTGATGCCTGTAAACCTAACCATATCCAATTCTAGATGAACTAGTGCCAATTTTAAAGTCCCCTAGAGTCCACTGTCCTAACCAGTAATGGAACCAGGCTGGTTGGATCAGAGAAGCCAGGCCAGTGGCAGGGGCATGCAAATTGAATTTCAGGCAGCAACTAGACCAGGGGGCAATGTGGAAGCTGACGTAAAGTCTGTGGAAGTCTCATTCCTTTATATTGGTTTTAAGTTAGAAGCACTAGAAGTTGGAGAGAAAGCTAGACACAGAGCTGAGAAAATTTAGGGCACACAAGAAACTGTGGTGATGAGTTACACTCTCAAGGACAAGTCATCACTCTTGTTTCTCACTGACTTTAACCTTGGTGACATGAGCAACCTGCAGAAGTGGCTGGTGGCCTTTGCAGTGCTGCTTCACAATACTGGGCACAGGGACCAGAGCAGCAGGAAGTTGGCAGGCATACAAGTCAGGCCAGCACCCTTAGCCTGCAGATCAGCAACAGAAAGAATGAGCTGGGACTGTCCCTTAGAAGGTTAGCCCGAGTCGTTACTCCTGCCTTACAAATAGCCTGTCAGTTTTTTCTTGGCCAGCCCTAAAACCAGAACCACTTAGGTTAGGAACTCCTCAGACATTAAGTTTGCCTTAGTGCTGGTGTTATTATATTGAATCTCTGCCAGAAAGAAGTTTCTGGGGCAGATGCCTGCAGTGTTCAAGAAAGTGTGGGTGGTGGGCACAGGCTGAGCTAGGAGCTGATGGCTTGGGTCGTCAGGGTACAGATTAGGAAGTACCGGGGTGGTAGTCTTCAAACCGCTGGGTGGGATCAACTTCAGTGCCATACACCTGGAGTCAACATCCAAGGGAAAGTGCCTGGGAATCTATCTAGGTGAGTGATACCCGGGGCAACTCCTGTGAGTCAGGGAGCTTTGTAAACTTTGCAGCAGGGAATGGTATGGGCAGAAGGAAGGCTGTATGCTAGGAAGATGTTGGAGTCTGGAAGGTTCTTGTTGGCACTTGCAGGTTCTATGTCCTACAATAAGGAATTGGACCAACAACATGTGGATAGTGTTAGAAACAGAGACAGTTAATTCATAAGGCCTTTGGAGGCAAGGAGATGGGCTAGCCAGCTGGGAAAGGCTAGACTCTCAATAGCAAAGACTATATAAAGGATCGGGATTTTTTCTATTGCAGTATCACATGTTTTTGGGTCATTTTCCAAGCATGTGCTTTTCTGCGCATGCTCTGTTACAGGTCGACCTTGGCTCATGCTCTGTTACAGGTCGACCTTGGCGCATGCTCTGTTATAGGCTGGCCTTGGCGGCTGCGGTTTCCAGTGTTTCTGCCAACTGGCTTCTTTCCTATGCCAATATTAATTCTTCTCTCTCCACCTTACTCTCCTGCCACAGTTTTAGATGTATTTATTTATTGTGTTCATTAAGAGGAGAGGGTAGCCCAGGTTCTAGGCAGAGGCAGCCTCGGATGAGAAGGCAGGAGGGCCTGGGTTCAGAAAAGGAAGAATGACAGCTTTTTATCATATATGAGAGGAAGAGAGGAATGGGAAGAAGTGGGGCGAATGTGAACAGGAAAGAAAAAAAACCCTCACAAACTGTGTCTATCTTAGCAAAACAGAGAGGAAACACATCCAAGGCAGGGTGGGGAATCTGGATTCAGACCAGAGGGGTAAATTGGCGTCTACAAGCAGAGAACCAACAACTTCGCGCAGAAACTTGAGAACACCCTCCTGTGAGCAGGAGGCTCTCTATCCCTGTAAGCGCTCTTCCTCCGTCATGGGCTGAACTGGCTCATCCTAGATGTTCAATCTTAGTGCAATTAAAAATGATTAATTCCATAGCCCTACCTCACAAGTTTTATTTTCTAATATCGATTTCACTCACTTATCAACTTTATTTCTGTATTCTTTTCACTTTGACATCTGCTAAATAAGGCTGACTAGACCTTGGGTATACCTTCACTCTCCTATCTTGCCAGGGTTAATAGAGTTCTAGCTAGTTGGCTTTCGTATTTGAGCGTAGAAATGTACTCAGTTTTCCTGGTTGGTTCTCAAAACCTAGTAGGAATCTCACGGTCTAAGGTAAACATGCCTGAGTTGGATCACGTGGCTGTCCACTAAAAGCTCTGATCTGTGTTGGCTGGGCTAAGTTGGGCAAGCTCTTTCCCCAGTCTCCAGCAGTGGCGTAGTAATGATACAGATGACAAAGGGGGTACTGGGAGAAGTAAACAGAATAACCCACATAACTACAGGATGGTCCTGGCATGCACCAAGGGCCTGGAGATTACCTGCAGGCAGACACTTAGACAACAGCTGGGCATGAAGCAGGTTTAAGATACTTCCATCAGGGGTCTTTGAAAGGTCGCTGACAGAGCTGGTATCTTTCCCCCAATACCCAAAGTTTTCTGTGTGGATGTTATGACAGGATTTGCACCTCTCAGCTTCCTTAGTTAATTCTTTGTTACTAAGTCTGTGGTGTAAAAGCTTTCCCTAGGAGAGCCCTCTCCTCCTCCCAGGCTTCTGGAAGCCCAGCCCTGCTTCCTCTCCCAGATTCCTTACCCACTCCTGCCTGCTCAGACATGTTCTGTGTTCAGACTTCCAAAAATATGACATCCAGAGCCCATGAGAGGTGGGTGACTGTAGTGGGGGAATGACAGCAGGAACCTGGGCAGGCAACTCCTGTGGGACCAGTGAGCTTGGGAGGCATGGTGGCCATGAGGGGAACAACGGCCACATCCCCCAACCTCTTGCATAGACAGGAGGGTGCTTGCTGCAGAACCTGACTCTCACAGGCAGTGAAACTAGTGGGGAAAAGGGATAGAGGATGACCAGTTGCCAAGTCAGGGCTGACTCCTGGCTGAACGTACTCGTGGACACGCATGGGAATCCCTACCCCCATCTCAGCGTGGTGGCACATGAGGAACAAATATTAAGTCTGAGCATAATTTGGGTTAAATGGTTTGTCTTAGGGATCAGGCCTTTCTTTCTTTCTTTCTTTCTTTCTTTCTTTCTTTCTTTCTTTCTT
>NW_021604601.1:8090122-8093087 GCF_004785775.1 Grammomys surdaster | reverse complement strand
CTTTCTTTCTTTCTTTCTTTCTTTCTTTCTTTCTTTCTTTCTTTCTTTCTTTCTTTCTCTTTCTTTTCTTTTTTCTTGTGAAGGATGGGAGGCTGTGAGAAATATTTTATGCAAAGTAAGGCTGTCTACATTCTCTGCTGAACTGCAAAAGAAAAACCAGTCTGTGCGAGTTCCCTTCTCCCAGAGGCTGGGCACGTCCATGTGTGTACCGCTTTTGATGAGATCTGCTGTTTTGCCTGTGGCAGTCGTCCGTAAAAACACCCCTTTCCTACGCACAGCCTTCCAGCCTCTGGACGCCGTACGCTTTGCTCTTTATTTTCCTCATCAAAGCCAAGCAGAGCAGTGGTTTTCCTCAGTAAAACCTCTCTTCTTTTTGGCTCTCTGCCTGGTTCTTCCCAAGCTACTTGGAAATAAAGGGGGAAAAAAATTCAGACTAGTTTCTTTTTGTTCTTGACTGATTCATGGGTGGAGGGAGGAATGGATGGTTTTTCAGTCTGAAATCACAGCACGGTGTTCCAGCAGGTTTACCATTTTTTTCCTCTGTCCTGAAAGTGCAGCACCAGAACAGTGCTGGGTACCCAGCAGGTATCTGATGAGAGCAGAGTCTGACATAAGGCATGTATGAGCTCTGTCCTGTCTGTGTGTAGATGCTTTCGTGTGACTCTTGGAGCTTATTCACACATATATAAATTAAACGCGTTGTGGCTATGCTTCTGTGTGTCGAAAGCCTTTTTCATGGTGTGCTGTGATATAAATCAGTTTCAACATTGTTCAGCCCCAAACAAGAGTTATGTAGGGGCAGGGAAAATCAAAGTGGGGCTCCCTTAATTATAGCGCTGGACTGAGAGAAGCTATTGACTTGTGGGATCTCATTATTTGTCTTTCTGTCTATCCATATATCCATCTGTCTAGGATAGTCAAGGGGTCAGAAAGGAACACAGCTGGAAATATGCTACCTCTAACGGTGCTGATAAGAATCAGAATTGGCCTGAAGCTCAGTGGCAGGTTGTCTATGGCTAGATGAACCCAAGCCAGCAGTGCTGGGAGAAAGACCTGTGTGTATGGGTTTGCTAACATCACCGCATGAAGAAAGAGGTTTGTCTTCACATGAGTATTTTGAAAAAGGAAGAAACCAAACCAAATCAACCAACCAACCAAACAAAGCTGGGAAAGGAGACTATTACATGTTTCCAAAAAGGAAAATTCACTCTGGCTTCCCTACCAACGCTCAGTTCCGGTCTGAAAGGGGAAGCCCATTCAAAGAATGTTTGCGTGTCTAGAACAAGGTTATTGGTTTCCTGAGGCACAGCGTAAATACAGCAGACAGAGAATCGGTTTGCCTTTCCTGTTGCCTTGTACCATCCGCGAGGCTGAAGCGTGGGTATATTTCTGGTGAAGCGTGGGTATATTTCTGGTGCTGGCTGCATCTGTATACAGCAGGGCCTCAGAGTCAAAATTAGGGAAGAGTCAAATGTTACTACAACGTATAAATAGGTCATCTAGACACATACTCCAACCTGTCCATTACTACACTCTTGAGGTTGTTCAGACGGGAGCCCGCTCTGGTGGTTCAGCTCTCTCCGAAGTTCTTTCATGGGCAGATGAAGTCTCAAACAGCTCTCCAGTTCTCCTCCTTTGCATTAACCTGGCCAGCCACTGTCGCCTGACTAATACCTTGATCTTCCATCTGTTTCTTGGTTAATTGTCTGGTGACTTTACCCACCCAGGATCATCAGTCCACAAAGCTGCGGTTTTGGCCAGCTGAACGCTAATTTGCTAGGGACTGAAATTTAGTTTAAAATTTTTGTTTTGTCATTGATTAAATAGCAAATATCAATCTTAAAACATTATTTTATATATATACATGTGTATATATATATGTATATATATGTGTGTGTGTGTGTGTTTCGCCTTCATGTATGTCAGTGCACTGTGTGTGTACAGTACCCACAGAGGCCAGAAGAAGGCATGGATCCCTGAAAGTGGAGTTGCAGATGGTTGGGAGCTGCCATGTAAGTACTTGGAATTGGAACTGCTCTAGAAGAACAGCCAGCTTTTAACTGCTGAGCCACCTCTCCACCTCTGATAATAATCTTCTTAAAGTAGTTTTTAATGCCTGAGAGTCTTCCCCAAACATGATGTAATTTTATCTCAGTGACTTGAAGACTCAGTATTTGTGTTTGTGTGTGTATGTGTGTGCATATGCACAAGCAAGAGGCCAACTTTGTGGAATGGTTCTTTCCTTTCACCTTTACATGGATTCTGGGGATTAGATTCAGTTCTGCAGGCTTTCCTGGAAAGTGCTTTTACCCACAGAGCCATCTTTCTGGTCTGATTAAAAAATAACGGGGGTTGAATCAAGGGCCCCGTGCTTGCTAAACAAGCACTTTGCTGCTGGACTACCTGCCTCCCAGAATTTCTAGACAGTTACACCGTGTTGTAAAACTGAGGACCTTCTATGACTTTTTTGGCAATGCACTAGTAGTGCACCAGGGCACTGGTGTCTTGAGCCAGTGTGAGCCAGTGTACTTTTCCCAGCCTAAATCTTTTGTGTCCCTGAATGAGGAACAGCAGCATCTACTGTGCTGGGCTGAACTGCAAGGTACAAGGCACGGAGCGCTTAGCTCGGTGCATCCTTGTCTGTGCTCCTTAGCTATGGTGGTCCTGTCTTCTTTTGAGATGACTTCTCACTGTGCTGCCCAGGCTGGCAATCCACTGCTGGACTTGTACAACACTATTGCCTCAGTCTCCTGAATTGCTGGCACTGCAAGTGCCCATGGCTGTGCCTGTTAAGTGAAGAAGGCTATAGTCACCATGACGATGATGTAATAATGACATGGGCACGTGTGTATAGAACTCTGTATTTCTAGAAATGTTTTCTGTAACAGTTTGATATCATTTACTTGCTCCTGGCTGACTAGGCACTAGTGACAGTCTATAGAAGCACAGGAGGAGGCAGCACCTC
>NW_021604601.1:8087623-8089722 GCF_004785775.1 Grammomys surdaster | reverse complement strand
AGGAAGGAGGAAGGAGGAAGGAGGAAGGAGGAAGGAGGAAGGAGGAAGGAGGAAGGAGGAAGGAGGGGAGATGTGCTATGCTGGGAGAGGAGAGACACCATGCCTGAGTGGTACAGGGCACAGAGCATAGCCGCCATGTAGGAGGTGGAGGATCATGCCCCAAGAGGGCCCCTGACTGGGTCTAGGGCAGTGAAGATGGAATATGGGGTTAGTCAGTAATAACTCAGGAATATCAGGGCAGGGGTGGATCAGTCAGGTGGAGGTTAGCAAGTGGCCCAGCCATTAAGCTGTTTAAGGCATATAAAAATATAAGGGCTGCGTGTGTGTGTGTGTGTGTGTGTGTGTGTGTATTTTACTTGGGAACCCAGAACACTGGGGTGGGTAGCAAGGAATGCATGATGCCTCCAGGATTGAAGTGAGTATGATTAATTAGGTATTACTACAACTGTGGACCTGTCAAGCCATCTAAAAGTCCACCTAGACTTCTCAGCATCCTTTTGGTCATATTGACACTGGAAGATAAAGATCACAGATTTACAATTAACCCACCTGAAAGAGGAGAACAAAGTCTGAAGTTCATAGATGGCTCAGTGAGGGAGGAGATAGAGTGATGGACTGAGTACTGGGGTTTCAGGAGACAAACTGTTTCTGTCCACGTGTGTAAGTTGTTCAGAGGATGAAGGCTTATGGCCCTGATGATGAAGGGGTTGGTGGTCCTGATGATGGAGGGGTTGGTGGTCCTAAGGGTGAAGAGATTGGTGGTCCTTAAGATGAAGGGGTTAGTGGTCCTGATGATGAAGGGGTTGGTGGTCCTGAGGATGAAAATATTGGTGGTCCTGACAATGAAGGTTGGTGGTCCTAAGGATGAAAGTTGGTAGACCTGAGGATAAATGTTGGTGGTCCTGAGGGTGAAGTGGTTGGTGGTCCAGTGGATGAATGTGGGTGGTCCTTAGGATGAGCTGGTGGAAGGGCTTTGGAGGAAGAGGTACTTCCTCTAGTATGGAACTTGGCTGATCTCTGGGCTCCATAGAACACACTTTAGCTTGCCCTACCCCTGTAATCTTGGATGTCTTTCACTCAAGGTCCATGTCTTGCTTCTTAGCCGTTTCCTTGAATGGTCTCTTTAGCTTGATACATGATTGGTACATGGACTGACTATTTCTAGAAGCAAAGCTCTGTCTTAACAACTAGCTAGTGGGGAGATTTAGTCATCCCTGGGGCCTCTTTACATTCCAGTCTCTCTGCCAACAGCTCACACCCAGCTTTGTGTTTCCAGCACGCCCCCTGGGTCCTCTAAGTAATTTCCTCTTTCTTTGCTGAGAGATGTCCCTTGGCCTTGTACAGGGCAGAGGCGATGACATACAGGAGCCAGGGGCATGACTTCTCCTGGATCACTCCTGGCCCATGTCTCTCAGGGATGTGGCATTCCTGAGCTGTGTCACTATTGCTTTGTAGCAGACAGATAACGATAAGAACAAAGATTTCAACTTAACAATAAAAGGGCATATGCAAACTTACCTAATAAATGTGTTCCTGAAAAGCGTATCATTGAAGTGGTATAAAGAAAATCACATTTGAAGGGAGCCAGGCCAGCTGTTCACATACTTGTTCAGATGGCAGTGTACCTGGAAGTCTTGATGTTCTTTTTAATGCAAACACAGAAGAAAGAGACATTCTGTCATTCCATGTCAGCTGGGGACAATTTCATCAGCAGAATGTACTACTCTGCCACATTTGTGATGTGCAAAATCACAAAGCAAAAGGAAACTTAAAAAACTATCTGGTGTCAAATGTGACCCAGTAGGTTCTGTTTCATTCAATAATTGCTTAGTGTGTTTTTATTTTCTTGGTCATCAACTTTCCTTCAAGAGCAATTAACTGGAACTTCCACCAGATGTCTAAGAAAAAGGCATGAAAGGACAAAACAGTTAGATTTATATTCACTAAGTTTAAGCACTTCTTTCTTTCCTTTCCCTTCTTTTCCTTCCCTTCCCTTCCCTTCCCTTCCCTTCCCTTCCCTTCCCTTCCCTTCCCTTCCCTTCCCTTCCCTTCCCTTCCCTTCCCTTCCCTTCCCTTCCCTTCCCTTCCCTTCCCTTCCC
>NW_021604601.1:8074645-8087523 GCF_004785775.1 Grammomys surdaster | reverse complement strand
TTCCCTTTTCTTTTCTTTTCTTTTCTTTTCTTTTCTTTTCTTTTCTTTTCTTTTCTTTTCTTTTCTTTTCTTCAGTCTCATGTAGCTCAGGCTGGGTTTCAAAATTACTATGCAGCCCAGGATGACCTGGAGCCTCTGAACCTCTCACTTCCACCTCCTGGATTTGGGGATAGGTAGGTATCAGTGTTCCTGGTTAACGCTTAGGATCTGACAAGGGCAAATTTGGTAGGTAAGCACTTTGCCAACAGAGCAATATCCTTTGCCCTGTGTGCTGGGAATTCTGCTGTTGTTAGCATCATTGGCTTTAGCAGCCAAAAAAAATGCTTTAATTTATAGGCAATGTTGCATGACGTCACAAGAGAACTCACTGAAGAACCCCCCCTTTTTTTTTGTAAATGGAAAAATAATTTGCAAAACAAGTGAAAATTCTCTGAGGTTAATTTGTGGTTTGATCATGGCACACACACACTTTTCCTTTAATTCATAATCTATATGTCAGAGTTCAGTCGCTTTATTTAAGTAGGCAACTGACATGACAATATAAGAGAAATCATTCTTGGTGTATGTGTGTGTGTGTGTGTGTGTGTGTGTGTGTGTGTGTGTAAGTGCTTAGAGTCTTGCTATGTAGTCCTGAATTGGAACTCACCATATAGATCAGGGTGCCCTCAAACTTGAGGAACTTGTCTTGCCTCTGCCTCTTGAATGCTAGTGTTAGGGTGTGTGCCATGGTGCCTGTCAAAGATATAACAATATAATGTGTGTCTCAGAAAACTACTAACTACCCAAGTTAGCATCAGCTGGCATATGTTCAGGTTTGCTCAGTCGAGATTTGGAGTTAAAGCACAGAGTTATTCTGTTAGCATGACTTCCCATGATTCTTATAGACATGTAGTCTTAGAGCTACTAGAATAACATTCAAAAAGTCAGTCATGGTCTCTGAAATCAAGCTTCTGCTGCCTGTTTGGCTTGTGGCAAATAAGTTCAGCCTTGATTTCTTCTTCCAGAGAACGTGAATAGCAGTCAAACATATGTGAAAAGCCCCTTGGGAGGATGAGAATCAATTTGCACAGTGTCTAGCTATAAGCGAGGCCTCAGGACATGGTAGCAATTGTTTATAGCTGTTAGTCAGTTTTCTGTTGCCACAACAGGATGCTATACACTAACTTATAAAGACCATTTCTGGTGTTATTGGAGGCTGGGAAGCCTAACTAAAGCTACCAGTGTCTGTTGAGAGCTTTGTTGCTATGGCAAACCATGGCCAAGAACTTCACATGGCAAAAACATGTCCTCTTTGTGTACATGTTGTGTGTAGAGGTATGCTCTTACATGCGTGTGAATGTGTGTGTTTATGTGTGAGTGTGTATGTGTGTGTTGGAGGAATGAGACTGAAGTCAGTTTCCTTCTGTAATCCCTTTGCCCCTTATTTTTTGAGCCAGGGTCTCTCAGTGAACCTGGAGATCACTGATTGGCTCACCTGGCTAGTCAACAAGCCCCAGGGGTGCTGTCCTCACTCCCCAGCCAATGCGTTCAGCCATGCTCAGCTTTTAGATGGGTGCTCAAGATTGAGTCCCACTCTCATCCCCTCATAGTGAGTACTTTATGGCCTGAGCCATCATCTCCCTAGATGATTTTCCTTTTCTTATCAAGTATGGAGCTCCCACTTTCGTGGCTTCCTTTTAATGTTGATTACCTCCTGTAGACTCTACCTCCAAATAGCAGTAACATTAAAAACTGAGGCACTAAGTTTCTAAGGTACAGAGTTAGAGGGACATTCGAATCACACCAACAGCCTAGACAATGGTTCTCAGTAATGATGATCTGACGGATACCTTTCAAGAATGCAAATAATTTGGTGAACACCTATCGCTGACACCGACTGTGAAATGTACGTTCTAAATATGTGCAATAGTAGCTGTGTGTAAACGTGAAGGCTTGGGGGAGGGCCATTCCTGAAGGAGTGATTTAATTGTGACCTTCTGCAATAGCTCAGAGTAGTCACTAGGCGCATTCTCAGAGTGTCTGAGGTTGGACTGGACATTTGGTTGAGCTACCACAGGATACGATCACGTGGCAAAGGATTTTAGGAGGATTGATCTTGTGACCTTGGACTCTGTGAGGGAAAGTTTTGATGAGACAGTATAGTGAAAAGGAGAGGTGGTGCAGTAATTCAGGCAAACAGTTGACAGTTAATGATGACAGACGTTGATAATTTCCCTCTTTTCTTTCTCCTTCTCTTCTCCCTCTTCTCCTCTCCTACCCCCCTTTCCTCTTCCCACAAAATACCTACGTCCTTCACCTTCTAAAAATATGACATTTTTATTGTACAAGAAAGTGTTAAAAATTTCCCTCCTGATCTCTTCCTTTTTTTTTTCCTTAGAGATTGTTGCTTTTGATTCTTAAAGGGGCCACACATTTTCTAGCTCTTTAAAGTTAAATGTGTCCTTCATTCTAAACATTCCGTTTATCTTGAAGAGCAGCCAAAATGCCCGCCACACTATTGCCTCTTTCCTGATGTGATTTTTACATTTGCTCCCTCTCAAAGCCCCCAGCGTTAGCTGTCACTTCCCAAAGCCTGTCAGGCTGGTGTCTGTGTTTGGTACCACTTTTGACCTCCAGATGGGTGCCCTGATGAATGAGTGTGGAAAACAGAAGCAAGTGAGCAACCACTGCCTTCTGTCTCACCAGTTGTACCCAGACTCCTTTTGATTCGGCTCCTCCATTAGGAAGAACACCATGAGCACACAATGAATGTGTATGTGTGGTTTACATGTTCAATATGTAAATGAGCCAGTAAATGAGGGCTTCAACATGTACACCAGGAAACTTGGATGAACTAGAAATGCAGGAAGATATAAATATGGAATAATAATACCTTAAACAGCACATTCTATTGTCTTATTTTAGGGGTTGTGATGGCTACTTTTATGGGTCAACTTGGTTGGGGCATAGTTGCCTAGAAAGTTGGTAAGACATTATTGTGGGTGGATGTGACTGTTTCTGGATAGCATTACCATGTGGATTTGTGCACTGAGTAAGTGGGTTTCTATCCTCATCAGTGTCTCAAAGACCTGAACAGAAGGGAGATGGGAGTCTCTCATCCCTGCCTGCCTGCTGGGACTGGGAACTTGGTCTTCTCCTGCTTCAGATTGGATCTATAACTCAGTGCTCCTGGTTTTCAGATATTAGGATGTGAATTGAATTATACTGTCCTTGAGAGAATAGATCATGAGACTTTTCAGCCTGTAAATCATATGAGCCAGTTTCTATCTGTGATGGTTTGAATATGCTTGGGCCAGAGAATGACACTATCAGGAGGTGTGGCCTCATTGGAGTAGGTGTGGCCTACAGCTTGGTGAGGGAAGTGGCTTCTTAATCCCACAGAACTGTGTTGCCAGCTGCAACTTCACTTGAGACCCTGAGCAAGAATCACCCAGGAAAGAAAGCTACAGTCAAGTTTCTGATCCAGCTGACTGAGATACCATATATTCGTGATCCTGAAGTCTAGAAGTTTCACGCTATTCAACAATGTGTTATAAATACAGAGTTGAATATTTGGAGGGGGATGCTTCTCAGGTATCTGTGCCGCCTTTGGACTTCCATTTGGATTTCAGAGCCATTGTTAAGTTCGAATCAAAGTGTCTGGGTACAAGTAATTTCCATTTTACTTAATGATGGCCCCTAAACATAAAACTTGTAATGCTGGCAGCTCAGGCACAATAGAGAGAAGCCCCAAGAGCTTCCTATAAATGAAAAAAAAAAAAGGATCCATGTAAAGAAACGTTCCTCTACATGTAGAACTGTGAAGGAGAAAGAAATGCACACTGCCTTTGCTGTTATATCTCAAACTTCAAAAGTTACTAACATAGCATTTCTGTTTCATTAAGCTGGGGAAGGCTATGGGTAGAAGATATGAACAGAAAATGTGCCCCATTTTTCAATTCTGATAGCCTTGAGATTGTGTGAAGACCTCAGTAAGGATTCCCCAGAAATGAGTGGTACGGAGCCTCTTGCTGAAAGCAAGGGGTGGTCACATGGGCTCAAGGGGTAGTCTTGGGTTGAAAAATACAGGACTGATTAGAGATGTTCATTGGCTGATGAAGCAGTTGTTGGTGCAGCTGTTGCCTGGCAACCACCCACAGCAAGGCTTTCAGTTGACATGAAACTCATCTCCCATGGAAGAAGATACTCAATGGAACATCAGTGCATAGAAGTGCCAGGCAGGTACCAAAGCATAAAACACGGAAGGCAGATGAACTCTTTCAGTACAACAGGATATGGGAGAGGTCCAAGTAGATAGTACAGGGGAAAAAACCTTATGAGATCTCAGAAACAGAAACGCAATGCCCAAAATGTCTACCCTTGTTCTGGTAACATGCTTAGAAAGGCAGCCATCTTGTTATGGATCATTCCGTTGTCTGTGATGGATTTTGGAAGTGAAATAAAGTGTAAACGTAAAGGGAGATGGGGTTTAAAGTCTTATTAATACTAGACAGTGTGCCTGATATCCCAAATGGGTTGGTTATGAAAGTGTAGACGTTGTATTTTTACCTTCAAACACAACCTTCATGCCTTGGCCTCTTGACCCAGGCTCAGTGTGCCAAGGCCATAAACACTCACTTGGTGTTTGATTATGTTTCATCAGTAGTGGACTGTTGGCCTTAGCCTGGCTGTGATGCAGTGTTGGAGGCCACCCATGATTTACCAAAGCTGCAGGAGATGAAGTGGAACAGGAGCAGTGGATGCCTGCTGGAAGAGCAGCACCATGGGATGAAGTTTAATATGTGAAGACGCACCATGGTTTCAAGAATTCCTAGGGGTTAATGGAAAATTCAGGGAAGTTGTTCATGCATCAAGACAAGTGGGTAGAGGGGGAAGCTGACAACATGCTTAACTAAGAAGTGGTTGAACACAACCAAGGTCATCACGGGAGAATTAGTTGAATCATCCAAAGGGGAAAGGGAAGATGAAGACAAATGGAAGCAGGCCAACAATGTGGATGTCACCAGAATTTGCCACAGTGCTTTGAGTTGTATAAGCACGGATAAACATGTTTTCTGGAGTATGATGCTCAGGTGGGATTCAGTGATGTCATGCGTGTGATCACCAAAGGACCTCAACCTCCGTGCTTCTGAAGGGTTTTTAGAAATGACATCACCTATAGAATATACCCAGGCACTGACATTACCTGCCTCTGATACCAGCTATCACCACTGCCATGGCTGAAGGGTCCAGGCTCACCTGGAACATACCTTCTGCCACGAGGTCTGTAAGGGACTAACATTGTATCACAGTGCCTATCGTCCACCTTGCTTTATTTTATCATGTAGTCAATCAATTACCTCACATCATTCCAAGAACAATGGTGAATAGGGCACAGTAAGACCGAGACCACTGTTCTAGTTTGCTTTCTGTTACTGTGATAAACACAGGACCTACATTTCAAGGTCATAGCCTATCATTGAGTGTAGTCAGGAGGAATGCTGATATCAGCTTGCTTTCTGGATCACTCAACTAGTTAATTTTCTTCCTTCCTTCCTTCCTTCCTTCCTTCCTTCCTTCCTTCCTTCCTTTCTCCATTTTTAGTTTTATTATTTTAAACTTATGTATATTCATGCATGTCTGTGTTGGTGTGTAGGTGTGTGCACTTGATTGCCCCTGCCCAGTAAGGTCAGAGGTATCAGACATATTGGAGATGGAGTTACAGGCAGTGATAATCTGTCAGAAGTATGTGTTGGGAATAGATTGAACTCAGGTCCTCTTTAAGAGGAGCATGGGCTCTTAATCACTGGACCAGCTCTCCAGTCCTTTAGCTAGTTTTCTTATGCAATCTAGGCCCACTTGCCTAAGAACAGTGCTGCCCACAGTGGGCTGAGCCCACCCACATCATCATTAATCACCAATCAAGACAATACCTCAAAGATGTGATGGCTTCAGGCCAGTCTGATCAGGGCAATCCTACAATTGAGATTCTCTCAGGTAACAGCTGACGCTAACCAGGACAGCCATCTATGTCTGTACCTATAAATCTATCTTTTATCAAGTGTATTATAATTCTATTTTATGATTGTTCATTTCTTACATCTGTACTTCACAGATGAAACCTTAGTGTGTGTGCAGGAAAAATGGATTCATTAGGTTGCATGCTATCCAAGGTGGGGGACTAGAAGTGTGTCCTCCAATGATAATGGAGGGTGGCCATATTGCTGGTAGGTGAGAGCTGCTGTTACCCCTCTTCAGGAAAAGTTACTAGTCTTGCTTAAAAATGGATGGGAGCTTGGGGCTTCACTTTTCACTCATACAGAGGCAAGTGGTTTGAAACGTAAAGTTTCTCACGGCCTGCTACTTGTTTCTGCTCATTGCTGGGGCTCAGGGCCTGAAGCTTTGATTCCCTTGAGCAGACTTGAAGTGGAAACTTCTAGTTTCTTTGGAAACTCACTTGTGTTGGGTGATGTTTTGCTGGAGCAGACACAGGAAGGAATGTTTTCCTAAAGTGGACACGGGCGAAGGGATGTTTCACTAAGGTAGACACATGAAAGGATACATGGTGTTAAGAAGGACAGAACAGTAGGTGGAAGATGCTGGATGGTATTGGTAAACCTTACCATTGTTTATTGGTCATTGTTTGCTGTGCCTCCATAGAGACTCTACCAAAAAACTTCTGGTGATGTTCTGGTGGCTTCTTGCAGCTTTTGTAACTCAGGCTGATTGGCAGAGTGATGTCAGCTGATACAGACTCAAGGGGAATTTTGCTAAGATAGACTCAGATGGTGAGGCCAGACCCATGGTGGGACACATGATGTTTGGAGGGAGTATAAACAGGACTCAACAGACAGTGACAGGGGCTTGCACAGACTGTATCTAAAGGCCCAGTTACAACTTGAATTTTATGGATATTAACAATGAATAGAAAGAACAGACTTCTCTAGGTCCTCACAGCATAGCACAGTATCCCTGACAGCAGAGAAATCCAGTTTCTTCCCTTACACTAAGCGAGCAATCAGTTGTCCAATTCCATTGTTTGTTTATTGAGATAGAGTGTCACTTTGTACTTGAGGCTGGCCTTGAACTTGTGACCTTCCTGCCTTTGTGTCCTAAGGCATGCACCACCATGCTCCATGAATTCTATATTAAATCAGTTCTGATTACTGTCACCCTTGAATTATTCCCATATCTTGCAGACTGAGGATTGTCCCTACTTCAGATGCCAACCTCAAGGAATATATTGTCACTATTTCTGACCAATCAGCTTGTGAACTGAGGTTCCCACGACCCTCTCTGTGATTCTCTTTGACTTGCCAGGAAAGCTCCCTGAGCTCGTGGGAACACCTGTGCTAGTTTGTTATAGGGACAAGAGAAAGGATCAATGGTTCTCAACCTATGGGTCTCGACCCCTCTGAGGATTGCAAATCAGATAGTTACATTATGATTCATAACTGGAAAATTACAGTCATGAGGGAGCAACAAAAGTAATTTTATGGTTGATGGTAACCACAATATGAGGGACTGTATTAGAAGATCACAGCATTAGAAAGGTTGAGAACCACTGATATAGACAAACAGCCAAGGCTAAGAGATACGGAACATGTGGGTGTGGAGGGACTTCCATGAAGTATGCTATCTTTTAGAAACCTTTCCTTGTTCAGGGACCTGGAAATTCTTTGACGCCAGTCCTTTCATACAGTTTTATGGAGGCTTAGTTATGTAATGATTAAGTCAGTGACTAGTGGCTGTCAACTTAGCTTTTGGACTCCTCCCCTGAGAAGTCAGGAGTGCTGAAGATTCCCAGCCTTATCATGCCTTGATCTTTCCTGTGACCAGAGATCATTCTGTAGCTCCAGGAGGCTGCGGGCCACCAGAAACCTAGAAGCCTTGTTGGAGGGCTCAAGGCTTTCAGGGCACTGTACCAGGAAACTGGGAAGAGGGTGGGGTTTATATTGTGTCACATGATCCTCCCGAATGGCATCTAACATGCTGTGGTTGAGGGGTGTGCATTAGCCTTCCTTGAGTGACAATCCAATGACTCGTGCTCCTTTCTTCTCTGAATGGCTGTCCTCCGTTCTCCTTGTGTAGTTCAAACACTGCTGCCTCACCTCCCGACATGCTCAGCTCAAGTGCCGCTTTCCAGAGGCCTCCCCGAATACCAAGCAAGCATTACCCTCAGCTGTCTCTGCTTTCTTCGTGAGACATATCAATAGTTGGATTTATTTTTGTCTATCAGCTTCTAGGAAACACAGTACTATAAGGCAAGGAACCAGAAGAGGACCTTGGTTGTCTTGTTCTTAACTGTGCCTTTGGGATAGATACAGAGAGCCTGACTCAAAGTCTGAAAGTGAGCAGAAGGAGGCTTTGGAGCTATTCTGTGTTTTGCAGTAGAGTGGGTATTGTGTCATGCTTCATAATCCATGCAGTTGTCTGGGGAGTAGCTCTGGCCATCAGTAAAATGTGTCATCTCCCACCTAGTCCCATGGATTAACAGTGCTTGTTCTACCAGTGGTGTTTTTAAAAATGGAAACGATAGTGTATCTTGTGCATAGAATTTTCATCCTGTTTTCCTTTTCTCTTTAAATGTTGCTTCTTTTTTCCCTTTTCCAACCTGCTCACTCTTCTGTTGCCTCATATGGTTATAAATATCTTTTATCTTTTATATCATTATCTTTTATATCATGGGTATGGTCATTTGCTTTACATTGTCTCTGATATCATCAATCTTCTTGGAGGATGATTTTTTCTCCTTCTTTCTGTCTCCTTCTTTCTGTCTCTGTTTCTGTTTCTAGTCTTGATACACCATTTCCCCGTAGTGTTGGCCATCTTTTTTCGTGAGCTCATTCTTGCACGTGACCTTATCTTTGAGAGTTCGGGTGCTGTCTTCTGGGGTGACAGATTTCTGACTGACTTCTTGTCTAGATTGTCTTGTTTCTCATTTACCCTTTTGGGGCCCTATGGGTTTACATGTTTCTAATGAAAAATGTTTTTAATAAAAAATTATGTTTAGGAGCTATAGAAATGGCTCAGTGTTTATGAGCAGTTCTTGGGACCCAGGTTGGGTTCCCAGCATCCCCAGGGTGGCTCACAATCACCTGTAACTGTAGTTTCAGGAGGTGTAATGTTCTCTCCTGGCTTTTGCAGGCACAGGACACAGATGCATACACACATACATGTAAAAAGCTTAAAAGCTCTAGAAATTGCATTCAGATACATCTGACATACATTGCCATGTTGACATCTCTTAAGCATACAGTTAATATTCAGAATGTTTTCCTCTTACTGAACTGAAACTTTATGTCTATTTAACAAAGGCTCCATTTCTCTCTTCTCCTCGGGACCTAGAAACCGCTGCCGTTCTGATTTTGATTTTGGTGAGCTGAACTCCAGGCCCCTCATAGAAGTGACTCATACAGCATCTTCTCATGAGTGGCTTCTTTTCACTTCCTTTAATGTCCTTCAGATTAATCCTCATCATGGCCTGTGATGGAATTCCCTCCCACTGAAGGTCGAATGCTATTCCTCAGCGTAAATCCTGCATTGCTTTCACCTGCTCACCCTCTGCTGGATGCTTGAGTTGTTGTTTTGCCTCTTGGTTGGCGTGAGTCATGCCACTGTCAACAGAGGTGCACAGGTCTCTTTTGAGACCCTGTTTTCACTACTTCTGGCAGTATACCCAGAGTGGGGTTACCATGTGTATTTTTAAAATTAACTTACCCACAGTGATTCTCTTGTTATGAAGTCAATATGGATGTGAACACTGCCTCATGTATACAGTAGGCACAGGCCTCCAGCTTCCCATGAGTGGCTTTTTTTTTTTAAGCCACTGCCCTAAGCTGATGCCAGGCTTCTTTGCCCAACCGTTGTGCTGAACCTCTGAGTTTATTGTTACGTCTGAGCAAAGCTCTGAGGCTCCTGGTTTTATACAGGAGTATAGCTTTAGGTTCCTGCTTACCTGGGGCTGGAGTCTTCAGCTTCTTTTCTGCACAGACATTACACTTGTGACCCAAGTCTTGGATTTGCTTACAACCCTCTTGTCACCTGCTTGCTCCCACTCCCGCTCATCTCTTTCCCTTTCTTTCTGTTTTTGAGTGTTCATTGAAAAGTTTACCTAGAATTTCAGTTGTCTGGAGTGTGGGCAGATTTCTGTGCTCGTGCCTTTCAGGTCTGCTTGACCTGGGGTGCCAATAGATATTTATCTAGTCAATAGTTTTCAGCTTTATGGTCTAGATGATGATAAATCTAAAAGTCAAAAGGATGAATCTTCTGAGACCCTCTGCTAGCAAAGGTCTTTCATCATGATGCCGCAAATGACAAAACATAGGCCTTGCTGGGCGACAGGAGCAGCACAAGCTAGTTTGCACTAGGATCCCAAACTGAAAGTCTTTCCTTGCCAGAGCCACGTGGTTTCTCCTTCTCTGAGCTGTGTGCGGAAAAACCAGATGCAGGATGCAGAGACAGGCATGCAGAGGTCAGAACATGGAGGGAACAGGGCAGACCTAGAGCACCACATCAGGGAGGGAACCAATCCTGAGGTGGAGAGAAGAGTCATCTTTGGTATTCTTAGAGACTGCTTCTGGGAACCTGTATATACTGAGGTCTAAGGATGATCAAATCCCTTTTAGAACATGATGTAGTATCTGCATCTGACCTATACATATTCTCCTGTACATATCAGCTCATCTGTAGATTACCTGTAAAAAGTACTGAATATGATATAAATTCTGCACAAAGTTATTATGGTGTGTTGTTTAGGGACTATTCACAAAAAAGGTGTGCATGTTCAGTACAGATATAAAAGTTTTTGCCATGTATTTCAACCCAAGATTGAAGCAGCGGCTTAGTGAGTTGGGGGTGGACATAGCTTCCCTTGCTTCAGGTGAGGGAACTGAAGTTCAGGGAGATGAATTTACCTGACACTACAGCGATAGCGAAGGAGAGAGGATGGAGATTAGTCACAGGAGACAGGACCGAGTGGAATAATTTTGTTCTTGAGTCTCTTCTTTAGAATGAATGAATATGGAATCCTCCCCCAACCCCAATTGCTTTTTCTGTACCAATTGATAGGCTCTTGTACTGCCCCCTTATCTAGTTAATGGAGAACTACAACGATTCTCGAATATTGAACTAGGCATGTACCCTTAGGATAAACTGTGTTTGGTCAGGTCTATGGAACTTTAAATATATTTCTAAGTTCTACTTGCTAGAATTCTGTTAAAGACCTTAACATCTATGCACATAAGTGATATTGATCTGATGTCCTCCCTCCCTCCCTCCCTCCTTCTCTCTCTCCTTTCCTCCCTTCCTCCCTCCCTCCCTCCATTCCTTCTTCCCTCTTTCCCTCCCTTCCTTCCTCCCTCCCTCCCTCCCTCCATTCCTTCTTCCCTCTTTCCCTCCCTCTCTTCCTCCCTCCCTCCCTTCCTTCTTACCTCCCTCTTCCTCCTTTTCTTCCTTCCTAACTCCCTCCATCTCTTTACCTTCCCTCTCCCTCCCTCCCTTCTATCCTTCTCCCCCTCTTCCTTTTCCTCCTTCTCCCGCTTTTCCTCCTCCTCCTATCTTTCCCCATGTTGCTGTTTTCTGGTTTTGGTGTGGGTTCCCCCAAACAACTTGAGAAACATTCTCTCATCTCCTACTTTTTGGAGGAGATTATGTCAAATTGGAATTAATTTTTCTTTCAACATTTAGTGAAATTTTGCAGTGAGCCCATCTAGGCCCAAGAGACATCTTGTTAAGGGAAAAAAGATTCCAGCGTTTTGGGATAGTAATAGGACAGTTTAAGTTATGTCTTAGTACTGGGTTATCTGAGATGGTTTATGTCTATTAAGAAGTGATCCCTTTCATCTAAGTTGTCAAGTTTGTGTGTGTAGAATTGTTGTCCATCCCTCACTGTTTTGGGGCTTTCTGCTTCTTCACTTGTTTAAAGCAGTTTTATAAATGAGTGGGGGTTCAATGTCTCTGGCTTCTAACTTGGTCTTCTGTGATTCTCCCCTATAGAGGTACGTCAGCACCTCACAAAGTGGAGGTCCAGGCTTCTGTAGCATGGTGGAATCAGCTTTCGTGTGGAGCGTCAGTGGAGTGAGTGGTTATTGTACAGACGTCTTCTATGGTGCTCAGCTGCTTTCTTGTCTTTGAGTTACAGGGTGAGCTTCTTTTGTGGTTGTTATTGTTATTATTATTATTATTATTATTATTATTATTATTATTACCTTGCTTGTACCCGTTGGCCCTGGGTGATTGTCAGCTTCCTCAGTTCTAGATTTTGGAAGTAGGAGGTAAAGGTAGAAACAGATGTCACAGATTCTCCCCTCTGTCCCCAACTATGTCAGTCCAGAGACTCCAGCTCACACTTCAGCTCTGCCTCACTCTCTCCATTACCTTTTCTTCCTGTGTTCAATTTATATAAACACACAGGCATATATAACACCCCGCGTCTGTGGCTGTGGTGGGAGGAACGGGAGAAGCACACATCATCTATCTTCCTGGTGCCGATTTATGAGAAAAGATTAAATGTATTATTTTACACTCATGAAAATGCTCTGTGCTTTTTACAACTCTGATGAAACAAAAAGGATGGCATTATGGGTATTAATTGCCCGACTAAGCCTGGCAGTATGGGCGGGGCTAAAGCCCAGTGGGAGGGGCTTGGGGCTGGGAGAGCTTTGCAACTCGCCTCGATTTTAAATAATTTCTGCCCACATTTTTCTCTGTAACTAAGTTTTTGGATTTTAAGTGGAAAGATGAATAGAGACGGTTCTTGCTTTAAGACAGCGTTTCTCAACCTTCCTAATGCTGCGACCCTTTAATACGCGACCTCATGGTGTCGTGAGCGACCCTTTAATACACGACCTCATGGTGTCGTGAGCGACCCTTTAATACACGACCTCATGGTGTCGTGA
>NW_021604601.1:8072662-8074635 GCF_004785775.1 Grammomys surdaster | reverse complement strand
ATGGTGTCGTGAGCGACCCTTTAATACACGACCTCATGGTGTCGTGACCCCCAACCATAACATTATCATTGTTATTATTATTATTATTATTATTATTTTAAATAATTTATTTTTTCTCAAATCGTAATTCATTCACACAGGGGTTGTAAACACAGAAAGTGAGGATGTGGGGAAGGGAATGACACTGGAATGTGGGTGTTCGGGGGAATACAGATATCTTCAGAACGGGGTATCGGCTGGGTGAAGGTTCAGGGGACAAGTCACTATGACTCTGCCTATGACTCGCTTGTCCTTATCTAAGTTGGTATTGTCTGCCAAGGCTACCTATTTACAAGGTCTATGACACTCAGGCTGGTAAATTTCCACAAAAGCTGCCTGTTTACAATACTTATAGCCATCTGTTTTAATGTTTTTTCACAGAGACCCAAGACTTGGTGTCAGTATACATGTATGACAGGCCTATTGCTGATTTTAGGCCTATGGCTGATTTTAGGCCTTCAGTGTATAAGCAGGGCTGCCCCTGACATCTCCTCCCTTCTCTAAGTATAGAAGGGCTGTGGCAATTCTAATCTTGCTAAGGTGGGGATAGAGGCCTGAGCTCCAGTACTTGAAGGGGACTTTGTAATGTCTCCAGTCCCCCTGTCGTTGTCCAGTGAGGCATGAGGGCCATACCCATCCCGATGTCTTTTTCCTGGAGAGGGGATACTTTTGACATCAACCCCTATGCAGTCAGGCTTGTCCCTCAGGGAACCCAGAGAGATATTTTTATCTTCATAAAATTATTTTTGTAGCTACTTCATAACTCTAATTTCACTACTGTTTCTGAGTCATAACACAAACATCTGATATTTTACCTTCAATGGGGTTGAGACCCACAGATTGAGAACTGCTGCTTTAAGCTAACCTTGATCCATGCAGATTTGGTTTACAAAGCAAACAGGTCAGGATGCTATCCTTGAGTTACTCTAACACTCGGGGACTCATATGTTGAATAAAGTCAGCTCAGGATCATTTTGTTCAACAGTGTTGGGATAGCTGGCAGAAAAATAATCCACACAAGTAAGAATGGTAAACTTTCATTTAGAGAACATTTCCCCAACACAGGTAACACTGCTCGTGACTGGTGAGGCCTTCTGTTTTCACATCTTCTCCCTGATAGATAACCTGAATAAAGAAAGCTATGCATCAACTATCATTCTTACAGTCTGACACCAGAGTCATAATAGTGTGTCTCTGAATTATTAGCAGCAACGTTTTCAATAAGTTTTCTTGTCCTGGTTGTAGACTGTAGCCAGGGATTGATATTTTTCACATTAGCATCTCTACTCTGAGTGTCACTGGAATGGCATCTCATGTCACGAGACTCTGGGGTCTAAATGAGTTATTATTTTTTTTCTACAAGTGTCTGCTTCACGTGGTAACCCCCACTTCGCACCATTTTCTTCCATGTCTCTGTTCCAACAGACAGTCCTCTACCTCATTCCATCTGCCTGCAAGAAATAGCTTCTACCCACAACGTGAATTACCATCTAACTGTACCGTAAATTGGTTATTTAAAAACCAGAGTCTACACTCTTGATGGCCAAACTTAAATTAGGGGAAGGGCAGACAGCTCAATCCTCAAAGGACAAAAAAAAATCTATACTAATTTCAAAAAAGAAAAGAAGAAAAGAAAAAAAATAGCCAGAAAAACCCCCGCATAGAATTTCTTGACTGTTTTTCTGTAAAAGAAAGCCACTGTACCGACATTCCCGGCCATGTCAGTCGTGATGGGCCCCCTGCACCCCCGCCATTTTTTCCCAGGCATTGATTGCTCACTTCCCCTGAAACCCCATCACAACCCATTAGTACTGAAAACTGACAGGCCCAGCTGCAGCAGGAAAATGGCAAGTTTGAAAGAAAATATAGGAAGTGCCTGGCAAAGCCCAGCTATTAGGACCCACACAAGACTCAAATACAATTCCCTTTCTCCA
>NW_021604601.1:8058178-8072562 GCF_004785775.1 Grammomys surdaster | reverse complement strand
CCTCCTCCTCCTCTTCCTCCTCCTCCTCCTCTTCCTCCTCTACCTCCTCCTCCTTGTCATCCTCCCCTCTCCTTTACCTTTTCCTCCTCTACCTCCTCCTCTTCCTCTTCTCTTCTTTTCAGTTTTTAAAGGAATAGTGCTGGGGAATTGGGGTCAAAGTGCTTTAGCTGAGACTGCTGGTCTGCACTATGTTGCCTCTTACCATGAAATGTCTCAGACACTAGGAGCCCAGCAGTCCTGGGCAGCTGAATGCCACCCTTGAGACGGTGGCAGCTTCTTAGGATATGAGTTTTCTTCATTCTTCCTGAGCAGACTTGGATGGTGTCAGAGCACTGAGGGTCACAGCAATGGTGACAGCCAGCATCCCTTGTGACTGTACAGTTGGCTGCCCATGGAGAAGTAGGCAATTGCAGAGATAGATATTGAATTAAGGGAAGCCAACCTGTCAGACTCTAATGAGGTAAGCCCTAAGTTGGGTTGAAGTTCAGTTAAAAGACTGGATCTAAATTTTGTATAGTCAAAGCCTGGGAGGTGGGCTAACTGAACAGACAGTGGCCATCACCCTCCAGTTAAAAAATTAACTGCAAATGATCACGGAGTCAAAAGCAAAGAGGGATAAATGGCCAAATGCCTCGGACAGGCGTCCCTTTGTCCTCTCCCCAGGGTGGAGAAGATGCAGGGGACACATGGGACCTTATGAGCAGACACATCCTCAACAGTGCTCTCACCAGGTGACAAGTTCAGGTGGGACTATGAGTCCCCAAGCGCTGGAGTCAACGCTACCTTCCAGCCTGTGGCTCCTTGGCAGCCATCTTCCACCCCTGCACTTCTAATTACATTTTTATGTCCTACCAAGTTGTCAACATTTTTCTTGCTGGTCTAGACCTCCGAGGTGACATTTGTGAAATCTAGGGTATCAGTCATCCCTGAAATCCTGGGCCTCTAACACGTCTGCTTGCCCACTGTGCAGATAGCTGGTGTACTGATAAAAATTTCTTGGTTCTCACCAGCTCCTCATGTTCTCATGTTTGCTTAAGATGCCTTTCCTGGCAGAGCAAAGGTCCACAGGGAAATCCAAATGCTTCTAGGCTTGAGTCCTATTCTTGATTATCTGTTGGGGTCTAGGATAGTTGGGCCCTGGTTATACACAGGTTCTCAGTGGGGATCATGGGACATTCAGCTATCAGTGTGACCTAGTCATGGGACACATTCTCAATGGGCATGTTAGTGTATTCAACCCACCTGTCCTGGATGTCTTCCTTCAGTTCTGACCCAGCCCTTCAGTCCTTTGTTCCATTTGTAGGGACCTCTGAGGAGACATGGCCTGATCTGTTTTTGTTGCTAAGATTGCGTCCTTGAACACCCTTCCAGAGTGTGTATCCCAAGGCCCAGCTTCTTGTCCTGTTCTCAATACCTGCATGACTCAGATTCTTGGGCTACCTTCTGGGCTGTGTCACCTAATCATCTCTATGTGTGCTCACAAACAACCCTGGGTGAGCTTCTCTGACTAATATGGACCTCTGTTGGAGCTGGGGCTGCATCTTTGGCTTAAGACACACACATATTCACATTTAGCCCATCCTTGGGCTTCTGGTTCTGCATGCAGCCTCTTCACTGAACCACACAGAGGCTTGGTTTTCAGCCCTAGCACTCTGCCCATCTTCCAGATGACCAGATGACAGGTCAGATCTCACCTGTTCCAGCCTATCCAGGATGCTCTTACCCTTACTATTCATAGAACTTTTCTGTGATTAGACCATACCTAGCAATGACCCAAACTGTCTGAGCATCTGGGATTATCTGTGGCCACAGTACAAGGGAAGAAGGCAAATCCAGGATCATCAGAAATAGGGAGATTGGAGGCTAAGCTAGAACGGTGGATACAAGCCATTAATGCAAGCAGGCCATAGAGCTACCTGTGTGCCACTGGGAATGTGCTTCAAAGGCTAGAAGACATGAACACCGCAGTGGGAGATAGCTAGCTCTGCTAACTAGGATGTGGAGGCAGGTGGGATGAAATCCAGACTGGCTGCTAGGGCTTCTGACTTCCCTTTATTTTGCATATGTTGGCTTTGCTTTTGTGTAGAAAGCAGGTCCACTTAAAGCTGCTATGATATGACAGATGTTGGCTAATCACAAAAAAGAAAGAAAGAAAGAAAGGAAGAAAGAAAGGAAGGAAGGAAGGAAGGAAGGAAGGAAGGAAGAAAGAAAGAGAGAGAGAAAGAAAGATGCATTAAGTACCACTGGCTGCAATCCTGAGTCCTTACAAGATGAGAGGCTCAAGCTTCAGAGATGAGGCCTGCAGTAGATACTAGAGGTGCAGTAGTGAACACACAGCTCATAAGGTTTCAAGCTCCTCTGATGAAAGACACCTTGTTCTTATTTCAAATAAGAGTATCAAACTCACAAAGGAAAAAAAAAAAGACCTTGCGAGAGAGATAATAGGTACACACTGTATACTGAGCCGTGAGTCTTCCTCTCCACATATAGCTCAATGACATGCATATTAAAACCATATGGGTTATTTGCATGTAGCTATACGTAAGTATAATTATCCATAACTATATATCGGGTATGTGTGACTTGATCATGTATACCTTCATAATTATCCTGTCAGACGACATGAAACAGTTGTCATTGATGTCGGTGTGCCTTGCAGAGACGACACAGCTTAGGGCACAAGATTGAACTATATTATATACATAGTTTCTTCTCAAGACTCTAATGTGACTACTTCCTATTTAAGAAGCATCCAAACTGTGTTTTATTCACAAAAATCAGGACTGCAGGTGATTGAGGTTGGCTTGAAAGAGACAGACACCTCAGGCTTCCATTTAGCCTGGCCAAGTCATAAGAGAATACCCAGAGAGAGAATTTGTAATTTACTATGAAGACATGAGAAAAGTGTTCAGGAATATTTATTTAGTTTTTTTCTTCATGAAAAAAAGAGAGAATAAGTTCTTGCTTTCTTCATTGATGCTTTTGTAATAACAGAGCAATGTATTTAAATAGCCATCTCAATTCCAGGTCAAACATTCATCTCTGTTTCTGGTATGATTTCCCCATATCTTCACTGAGGGTATAAAACTTGCCCCAGACTGGGTGTGTGGTAGTCACCTTTAACCCATCCCTCAGGAGGCTGGAGTGGGCAGAGCTCTGTGAGTTCAAAGCCAGCCTGATCTAAATAGAGAGTTCCAGGCTAGCCAGGATCTACACAGTCAGACCCTGTCTCAAAATGAAAAAAAAAACAAAGAACTTGGCTTGACTTTATGCTTCCTTACCTAGTTGGTATGTGCCATTTGAAGGAGGGAATAACAAAATACAAAATTAGACAGAGGCTGGAAGATAAATAAATGTCAATGAAACACTTGTTCCTGGACATGAGTTTGATCTCTAGAATTCATCTGAGAAGTCTGGGTGCTGAGGTACACACTTGTAATACCAGAACTGGGGAGGCAGAGACAAGCAGATCCCTGGTGCTCACTGGCTATTGAGTCTAGCCAATGAAAGACTTTGTTTCATGAAGAAAAGGTGGCTGGCTATACTGAACAACACTGAGGTTGATCACTAGCCTTTACATGTACATGTGTACACACACATACACACACACACACACACACACACATACACACACACACACACATGAATCCCAAATAAATCAACAAGCCTAATTCTGAGTTAATGGCTTCCTGAATGTTGTATCGATCATGGAGATGGGAGAGTCTCTCATGTGTCCCCAACATGCCACGCCCATCAACCTGGAAGGCATTAAGCTAAGTTGTCATCCCACCCCAAACCATCCCTACCATGTTTCCTATGACAGTTACTGTGTCCTGTGTCCAGTCTTCTGGTTGTCTCATGTCACCATTGGCAGTAATAATTATCTTATTACTGAGAAACTGAGCACTCCTCATATGCTAGTTAGCACACTGATTGTGTGTGCATGTGCATACATTTGTTCATGTATGTGCATGTGTATAGAGGTCAGAGGTCAAAAGTGGATGAATTCCCTATATCATTTTCCTCCTTGTTTTTTAAGTCACTGTCTTTCACTGAATCTGTAGCTAATCTATTTGGCCTGGCTGGTTGGCCAGCAAGTTCCAAGGATCCTCTTGTCTTTGCTCTCTGTCCCAGTACTAGACTTATAGACATATACCACCATGCCTACCTTTTATGCAGGTACTATGGATCAAACTTAGGTCTCCGTGCTTGCCCAGCAGGCACTGACTGAGCCACCTCCTTAGCCACAGAACTGTTTTCAGCTACACCATCTGCAGATATACATAGTGTCATGTGCAAGGATCCATTCAGCCAGGACTCCACCCCAGTCTCTTCTGGTTCTATACATTCTGATTTCCTCTGTAGTCTTAGACAAGACCTTTCTTGCTTCTCTATAGAAGAGGGCCTATCTGAAATCTACCAACTATTAGGTCCATTTCCTACTATTTATTCTCCAGAAAATTTCAGCTTCTGCAAACATATTTCAATACTCCAGCATTGAAGTATAAACCTGTGTCTCATTTGTGTGCATGATATATATGCATATATGTAGTATATTGGTATATATGTATATTTACATACATATGTAAAGTATATATTTGAGTATACACGTGTATGTGTGTGTGGGTATGCATGAAAGTATGCGCCGATGTGTGTGGAGATTGGAGTTTGATTTTGGATGTCTTTGCTGGTCATTTTTCATCTTAGGTTTTGACGTAGGGTCTCTTGCACCAATCTGGCTGACCGATAAGTACTAGGGATCAGCCTTCCTTGGGCTCAGTCCTGTATGCCACTGAGATTACTGAAATGTGCTACCGCGGCTGATTTTTATGTAGGCGTGGAGGGGTGTGAACTGGCTCCTCATGCTTTGCTGCTCAGCCAGCATTTTACCAACGGAGCCATTGCGCTGGTCCCCTGAAGGTGTGACTATTTATTCAACCACATGGTTGAATCTTGAGTCGATTCTAAATTATAGCTAAGGCCTGGTCCAAGGTTTACAACACAAAATGGAAAATTTCCAAATCAGTGTATCATTAATGGTGTTTAAATCAGTTTCAAGGTGGGTTTGTATATGATCAGGGATTATGGTAATATCTAATTATGTTGAAGTTTCCAGATAAAAATAATTTATATCTGTGGCTAAGTGTGTATATGTGTGTGTGTTATTTGTGCATATATATGTATAAACATATACACACAACAACACAAGAATACATGCAGATTCATACGTATATATCTTGGTCACTTATGTTTAGATACATAGCCCTATACTCCTGCATCTGTGGATGTAAATTACCTAAAGAGAGTCTAATTAGCACTTGGACCTGGTGCAACTTGTGGATGCCATCTCAACTTGCAAAGGAGGTGCCCGTGATGAAACAGATATCAACACAAACCGTTCAGAAGCTTTATATACTTGCTGGGCATAAAAAGGAATCTTAATTTGATTTGTGAAATGACTGTCTCTACAAAGTTCTAAGTAAATACAATCTTATTTAAAATGCACTGGGAGGAAAGACAAATGGCTAATTACCATATGAAAAATGCTCAAACTTATGAGTATCAAAGAAATGTAAATTAAATGAGCACTGAGGTTTTTTTGTCTATCAAACTGGCAAGCTTAAAACATTACTATGCTCAGGATTTGTGAGGATGAACATTTGTTGAGAGAAAGCCTTGGCAATAGATGTGTGTTTGTATATGTATTTAAAATGTTTATATCCATTGTCTAAGTAATTCTACTTCTAGGAGTTTTTCCTAAGGAAATCTTAAAATATTTATCATGCAACATTCTGTAGAGGAGATACAGATTTACGGCTCCATAATTGGGGAATTAGGAAAGTTATGGTAGATGCATAGAATTTATTTATATCAGCTCTACACCTCTGTAGAACCATCTAGAATCAATAGAGAATGTTTAATAATAAGGCAAGACATAACCACGTCTATTACATTAGTGCCACAGCATCGTAAACCAGAATTTCAGAAGTCTGGGGAGTACTGCTCCAAACATGAGCAGCCATGGTGAAATTGAGTTTCTGTTGCTTTTATATTCTTTTGTGGTTTCCAACTTTTCTAAGAGTAAGCCTATTTGTAATAAGCTCAAATGCCACAATTTAAAATTGCATTGGGATGGAAAAGAAGTCAAAGCAGGCAGCTAGAGAAGTTTCCCTTTTCTTCCACATGGGAACAGCTTTAGAGACAGGAGCTAGCACTGGGCAGCCATGCTAAAGGAAAGAGGTAATTCTATGTCCAGAGTTGGGGAAGTCCCTTGAGATAGTGTGGGCTGAGCCTAGAGTTCTGGGGGTGTGAGGTGGTGACAGTGGTGAAAGAAAGGCCTGGGCCTGGCATTGCAAGCTGGGAGTGGACCCAAGAACAGCCATGAGCCACACCCTGCGCTCCTCTTCTTAAGCCAGTGACAGGTATGGGGTTCTATGCACGTGACAGAAGTTGAGAAGACTCCAGTAGATCACAGAGGTTTTCAGCAGCTCACATGCTGTTTCTTTTTGGTAGAGAGAGAAACAGTGCGTGCCCACATGGCAAAGGATGGATACAGAGGTCCCCATGTAGTGGAAAGAGGAACCAGTGTCAACATGGCAGAGAGAGGAAACAGTCATGGCTGAATGACTGGCATGTAGGCCAAGTGAGTCGGGAACAAGAAAGACTTTCAAAGGTGAGGCCATACTTCTGAGCCTAGGAGGGGAAGAATCCCTTTTTCCAGTTAGGAATGATTTAGCAGCAAGAAATTGTAGCATTGGCTACACATTCACGTCAAATCTATCCTAAGAACAAGAGCACAGGAGCCTTGGTTTAGCATCTCAGTGACACCAGCAAGGATCGAGTCTTTCTTGTTCTCTCTTCTGTGGAGTCTGCTGTTGGTTGGCTGTTGTAGCTTCAGGTATCCCAAGCCCTGCTTCCCGAGAAGCCGCCAAACATAATCTCCGTTACAACTTGTAGTGTTGGCTGGGTCCTGTTCTCCCCACTCTCCTTGGCTCAGGGAGGTGGGGAAATTGAAACTGTGGTGAAGGGGAACAAACAGTCAAAGCTGCCTTAGACCGGTCATCATCTCTTGGCAGGACACAGTGCTACTCTAGAACAACTGCACTCTGTTCATGAAGAAGTATTGGAGTGACTTCAGACAGGCAATGCCCAGGCATCGTGAACTCTCAGATAAAAATCAAAGAATTTATGCCTGGGAGCTATAAGTAATGTATGAATCTAAAATTTATTTTAAAATAACTATCTTACTACTTTAAATATGATACAGTGACAACTTAAAAACACAAATTTAATAGATAACCATACCAGTAATAGATGGTTGTAGGTAAAAAGCCATCAGATATCTTGGAAATAGAAGTTTTAGTCTACAAAGCAAAAAGTAAACCTTAAAACGAAACACTAAACTGCAAGTCATTGAAAAAGTTGAAATGGATGCCAAAGCTTTACCTGTCACCTATAATGCCCAAGGAGAAGGAAAAAGGTGAAACATAAGGAGAAATTTAATCTGATTTATTGTCACCGTGACAAAATACTTGACATAGAAAATTAGAAAGAGCGAGGGTTTGTTTTTTGTACATAGTTTAAGAAAGACTATAATCCTTGGCTTCATTAATTCTGGGCCCATGACACACCGGTGTTGTGTGTTGGTTTGGGGCTACTATGTATTCAAATGCTAAATTCTGTACCCCAAGATCTGGTTGTTCCAAGACGGGCTAATTTCCATCTATCCCAACTTTTGTTATGTAAACCTTGTTCTCGAATTTAAAGTTAATTGGTTAATAAAAGGCTAGAACCTGCCATCGAGCAGTATAGAGAGAAAAGTGGGAATTAAGGATCGAGTGAGGGGTCTCAGGAGAGAGAGACCAGGGGAGAAGGTGGGAGAATGAGGCTGCCAGGAGAGGAGTTGGATCATGAGCACACGGCCAAGAGAAACGGACCCTGAGGATAACCCAACTCAAACAGCGATACTCAAACAGCAAGTAACAAGGAACAGACGACTGGGATATAAGTCAGAACAGCTCAAAACCTGCCCAATCTAGGCTTACAGCTTTTAAATAACATACCATGATTTCGTGTATTTCATACGGGCTTAGCTAGAATATATAATTCATCTACACACTACACACCAGAGCTTCATACTGGTGAGAACACGTGACAGAGGTTACTCGCTTCATGATGGACAGGAGGAACAGAGGTAGGAAGAGAAAGACTAGGTTAACTTTAAAGATAGGTTCTCCAGGCATCTACTTCTTTCAGCTAGGCCCCGCCTCTTTCAGCTAGGCCCCGCCTCTTCATTTCTAGCACTCCTCTACAGCCAGCTGGAGACCAAGATTTCAACGCTTGAATACGAACGTTTCATATTCAAACCACAGCGAGGGTCAGGGAAGGTAAGTTGAAAAGTTACACGTTAATATAACTAATAATTCTGAAAGCAAAGAGGAGGAGGAGAGATAGGCAATGTTTGAAAGAAATGGTGGCTGAGACTACCCTAGAATTAAATTTAAACATGAATTTGTCTTGGCAGCCATTTTGTCAAGTAGAACAAAAACACAGCCACGTCTTGTGTCTATTTCAGTTAAACTGCTGAATAAATAATAAGAATGAAGAAGTAAGGTATTGGAGAGCAGCATGGGTTACTAACAGGACAAACAGCGTTGTATGGACATCTGATTGTTCACCAGCAACACTGAATGCCGGGTGATGATGGAGTCAAGCATCAGAGGAGCTGAGGAGAAACGGCACAGTGGAGCACTTCTAGCAGAGGTGTAGCCTTCTTCTAGAGTAGGTGAGTGTTATAGCTTCCTTTATGTTGCTTGACAAATATTGTCACTAAAAGTAACACTGGTTGGAAAGGATTTATTTGACTCACAGTCCCAGGTTCATAACTGAGGGGAGTCAGGGCAGAAATGCAGGCAGGAACATGAAGCAGACATCATGGGAGAATGCTGGGTTTTGGCTATGCAAGGCCATTCTTAGTTAACTTCCCTATACAGCCCAGGACCACTTGCCCACAGAATGATGCCCCTCCCCTCCTTCTCCCTCAGTGGACTGCCATCTGCATGAGTTAACAAGTCAGTCAGTGCTCCATAGACAGCCACAGGATGTCTGATCTGGGAAATCTCTTCTCAGATTCCTCCAGATGGTTTCAAGTTGACAATTAAGGCAACTAGCACAAAGTACAGCACAAAGAAGAGAAGTACACAAAATCACGCCATGTCTTATGGGTTACGTAACTAAGTAGCAAAGCTTAAACTGTACAAATAGAGGAGATCATAGGAACAAGTTTCTATTACTTTTAGGAATACATACACTTCTCTGACACAAAAATAAAACTTAAGCCACATAATAAAAGATGTTATATTGAATTCTATCACAATTGAAAATACCCTCTAAAAATATCATCAAACATAAAACTACAGCGAGTAAGAGAATATTTGCTACGCATGTATTTGACAAAGGACTTTCATAAAAGATTTGCATAGTGTACCTATAACCCAGCAAGAACAGACAAACAACCTAATGTCAGACAAACTGCCTGAACACTTGAAAGAATAACAGGTAAATAGGGGTGACTGATATGATTGGCCATCAGGGAGCCAAAAGGACACTTGCAAAAAGAAACTATTATTTATCTATTATTTTAAAATGACAAAGATTTGCCACACACGGTGGTGCACAAATATAATTTTTCACTGATGAAGGTGTCATAGGAGGGTGGGCTACATAGCATGACCTTGTCTAAAAACAGCAACCTTTGCCAAAACATCAAAAATTGGCAAGTTTGCTTCTGAACTTTTATAAGGCATAAAGATAGTAGTCCTTTTGGAAATATATTTGCTAGTTTCTTAGAAAGTTAAGCATGTGCCTCCTACTACAGGTTGGAATGCCCTCCATGGTCTCATGCATTTGAATTCTCTGTCTCTAGTTGGTGGTACTGTTTCTGGAGGTTGTGGAACCTCTGGGGCATGGGGCTCAGCTGGCTGACATAAAGTTGCTGGGCTAGAGGATAGAGCTAACCATTTCTAGCCAGATGTCTCTGCTTCTAGGTAAGCTACCATGTTGTGAGGGAGTTGCCCCATGGTTTCACAGCCAAGAACAAGTGTCACTTGGCCTCCTGAAGCAATGCCATGCTGTCTCTGACATGAAACTGTCACCAGAGATGAATACTGCCTTTTAATTTGTTTCTCTAAGGTGTTATCCCAGTAATGAGATGAGTATATAATAGTCCCATCATACATGATACAGCCAGTCCGTAGACATTTATCCTAAAAGATAATTCACGTCCACAAGAACACTTACAAAATCAGTTCATGGTATCTTTAATCACAGTTGCCAGAATACCCATCAGCTGGTAAACAGGTAGGAAACGCATGGATTTACCTCTTATATATTATAAATACGCAACATTTTGTCCAGCGTATTTTGAAGGAACTTAAAGGAATAACTTTTTAAACAGACAATGCTGTGACTAACAAAGAATTTCCCAAATTCAAACAAATTTCATTTATGAAAGTGTGGATTTTTCTGGATCTATGGGATTTAGGGTTGCTCAACAATAAAAGAACAAGAAGATTATAGCCCTGGGTGTCCCGGAACTTATGCTGTAGACCAGGCTGCCCCCAAACTCACAGAGATCCAGCTGCCTCTGCCTTCTGAATGCTGGGATTGAAATTCAACATGTTATTACAACCAAAGCAGCAGCAGCAACAACAACAAGAGCACCAACAACAGTTACTACTACTGCTGCTACATGCTTGGCGTATGTTTGAGTATGTACATGCTTGGCGTATGTTTGAGTATGTTTAATGTCTTAGTTTGTTTCATGTTGCTATAACAGAATCCCAGACACCAGTTATACAGTGGGAAAAAACCCACATTTTCATGTTTCTAGAAGCAGGGAAATCCAAGATGGAGAGGTCACATCAGGGGAGGGGGAAGCTTCTTAACATGTTGTATTCTGAAAAGCACCACATGACAAGAGGCATTAGATATGGTGGTGATGGGGGTGGGGAGCAGATCAGGAGAGAGAGAGAGAGAGAGAGAGAGAGAGAGAGAGAGAGAGAGAGAGCACCCAAGTGAGTGAGCACTTGAAAGACACGAAGTATACAGAGGGCCCAGACTTTTGTATGACAAAGACACTCTTGTGATAAGACATTGACAGTCATCTGTTAATATGCTTGAAGGAATATGCTATTCCTTCAAGTCTTTCAAAATATACTGGACAAAATATTGCCCATTTAAAATATTTGAGAAGTATAAAAGATAGGTAGAATACTGAAATACAAA
Source organism: Grammomys surdaster (assembly GCF_004785775.1). Taxonomy (NCBI): domain Eukaryota; kingdom Metazoa; phylum Chordata; class Mammalia; order Rodentia; family Muridae; genus Grammomys; species Grammomys surdaster. The sequence goes on along the minus strand of NW_021604601.1, from coordinate 8,061,276 downwards.
ATAATCATGTTCTTGGGACTGGAAATCACATGACAACAGTTTTCTAATTGCAAAGACTTCTCTTTTTCATGTATCTTCAAATAAAAATTTATCAAACATCAGTATTATTTTCAACTATATATGACTTAGCGTCTTAGATAGCTGGGTTAAAATCTGTGTGAACGGAGCAGCTTTGATTGCTAGACCGTGTACCCGACAGACTTGAGGCATAGGAAACTGAATGTGTACAGGAACAATCTGCTTCCCCAATAACTCTGCTCTGACAGATGCTACTGCATTCATGCAGAGGTGGGACGAATCCTGTCCCCCACCCTCCTTTGTGTCTTTACTTGGCACATAACTAAGACGCACATAAACTAGTGTGGGTGACTCCTTTTTTTTTCGAGCTATTCTCCTAAGCCTCAATTGTCAAAGCATCCTTTTGTTTTAGGGAAACTGGGGAGGGGAAAAAACCAAACAGCATTCTATCATGGCCGTACACACACCATCTCATTCCTGAACGTTTATGAGTCTGTGCACCGTACCTCCTGGATAAGCAATGGTTTTCCTTACAGCAGTCTGTAATGAAACACTACCATAAATCATGAGCAGCCAGCCTACACCCAAGGGGAAACTAAACAAAATAAAACAACACAACCCACTCTTCCCTCATAGGAGAAGTTCTGTCCTGTTTCTCTGAACAGACAGTTAGAACCAGGAAGGAACCAAGAGACAAAAAATATTTTTATTGACACCAGTCTGCCATTTTCTCTATAAGTTGGCAACATCTAAACACACCTAAATCCCTTCGTCATTGGTGTGATAGATTATAACAGCTACTCTGAAGGTCCATTATATAAATCACTTGAGTCGAGAATCAGGACAATTTGAAAATTTCTCATTAATTACCACAATGTCAGGAACGACGCCACCAGCGAGGCTCTGCCCATCTTCTGCTTGTGAAGACAGATGCTTAAAAATGCAGAATCTGGCCCAATGGAGCAGCATGACTCATTAGTTATCTACAATCTTTTCATTTTTAACTGCAGCGGGATGAGAACTGAGCTGGCAGATGACAATTAAGCGTATGAAGAGGCTGCCAGGTCTGTAGTGACCATGACCTAGTCACACTGAGGTTTTGAACTGTCTGCCCAGATTCTAAGGCATTCCCAGGGTCTTTGCACCCTGGGTATTTCAGTGTGCTGAGTACTGTCAAGAAGGAAGATGTGTGGGTCCCTGCCTGGAAGGTGTGGGGAGACACCCACCCCTCCCTCAATTTATGAAATATCTAAAATAAGAATCCAGTAATAATAAATAGCAGATCTTCACTGATGGCAAGGAGCTGGTAAGCGATCTTTCCGCAGGGCGGCTGATTTCTTCTATGAGAACCAGCCTACCTAGCACTGCAAGCACCAGCAATTCAGTGCTGTTTCTTATACCCAGTTGTAAGATGGATTGCTTCCGGGTTGGCTGGCCACCATGCTCACACCTCTGGATTATTTAGTTAGCGAAGAGTGCCTCTCTTCCTCAACAGCTTCTGAGTCCTGTCAGGATAGAGATTGCTTGCTGCTTCCAAGAAACCACACATTGTGTTTGGCTCAGCAATCCCTATGCACTGAGCGGCCCTGACTTCTCTGGGCTCAAACACACACGCATGCGCAGGACAAGTCAAGGCAGGATACTGAAAATCCCCTTGAGTCTGATAGCTGCCTTACTGTTTCCTTCCTGCACACCAGCCAGCTAGAACAGTAGGGTTCACCCTTATCCTTCACCCCAACCCCCTCCTCAGTTCTGTTTCCCTATTTTTCTCTAAGGCAGTTTTTTTTTTTTTTTAATTTATTAGGGCCCTAGACTTGCTTCTGATTTTTACACAGAAGATCGCTCTATTCACATTGCTTTTCAGTCTGGCTTGTTGAAATTCTACTCATTGTCCAAGATCTATTTTAAACATTAGCTGAACAATTTACGGAGATGTCCTGTCCTCCAAACACTTGTGACCTTGCCTTCTTGTGTGTCTTAGAAGCTCTGAGACAGCTCGGGTCTTTATTAGTTTCAGCACTGATCAACTATGGACTGTGCGACTCACTGTACATCAGCTGTGGAACCCGTGGTGTGTCCCCTCTCACCCACGATTCCCCAACATTGATCATCTCAGGATTCTTGGTCACATTGTCCATAGGCTGTCTCTGGTCTCTCAGGGTCAGGGTACCCTTGCATTATGGTTTCTGGATGTCACCAGTGGCCTTGGTGTGAATCCATTTACAGGTGATTCCCTGGATATTTGTTATGTATTTTGGATAAGGAAGTTTATATCCTTCAACTTAATGAATGGTTGGTTTGATCAGGAACCTCCCCCCATGGCACCCCCTGAAATAATTATTATTTTTATATTGCAAAGGCTAATTTTATATGTCAAGCTGACCAGGCTAAGTGATGTCCAGATAGCTGGTAAGACATCTGCGTTCCTTGTCAGTTCGAATGTCTTCAGAAGAGTTTGGTATTTGGACTCGTGTGAAGAGCCACTGTGCATCACTCCAACTGTCTAGGGCCAGACTAGAACAACGAGGCGGACGAAGGTCTAATTATTTCTTACTTCTTGAGATGGAACACCCTTCTTTTCCCACTGGACTGGAAGGCAGGTGACTAGCCTGTAGGTTCTCAGGACACTGGCTTCAGCCTGAATCATACTAGTGACCTTCCTGGGTCTCCAGCCCGCAGGTGGCGTCTTGTGGCTTGTAGCCTCAAGAATAACTTCTCGTACTAAGCCTCCCCTCACATATATAAATTATAACTATATTATAACTATATTAGCTGTATACATAATTATATACGTAATTAAAAATGTATGAACCTTTGACTCAAGCTTTCTGGAAGGCAATGATTAAGACATGTAGTAACCTTTGTCAATTCTCATCTTAAAACCTGTTTCTTTCTCCTTGCCTTTCGCTATTGTTTTGCTTTGTTTCTTTGGAGATTTCTTTGTTCTTGTCTGTCAGCTTTCTATTAACTTCTCATTTCTACATTTGTCATCTTATCAACTGACTTTTTTTTATCGTTCTTTATTTTAAACTTTCAACACACACACAGAGAGAGAGAGAGAGAGAGAGAGAGAGAGAGAG
>NW_021604601.1:8043039-8058078 GCF_004785775.1 Grammomys surdaster | reverse complement strand
TCCTACTTCAGCACATTATGTATAGCTCAGTATGGTTTGATGGTTTGGAGCTGTTCTTAATTTGTTTGTCTGAGGCAGTATATTTTTCAGGCTTCCCATTATCCCAACATGCCTTTCCTACTCTTGGGTAGGATAAGAGTACACCTTAGAAATACATGGCAGTAATGACTGGGAAGGCCAGAGAGGTGTGGCAGAGGCCAAAAGCAAGCCACAGTCTAGATAGATGAAGCCACAGGCAAGAGCTCCACAGAGAACCAAGCACATGACCCCCTCTGGGGACTCCTTGGGATTAGGACTTCACTAGTGAACACCAGATATCGCTCACAGAGCCACACTTCCAAGTCTTAACTATAGGAAAGAGTCACTCTGCTATCCACTGATTCTGATTGGCTGACTGGTCTGGGGAGGCCTGGGATAGATCACCTCACTGATGCTAACCTGCACTGAGACTGGAAAAACTGGGTTGTAATGTTCTGGTCCTGAAGACATGGAGGAAACAAGGGTCTAAGGGTAAGTGACTGAGGTCTGTCCAATAGGTGTCATCAAATCTTCTATTCTGGTGGAGTTCAGGGCGTTCCCTACTGATGCCATGTCAACAACCAAGACTGCTTTTCAGCTAATGACTGACCTGGAGTCATGGGAGAAAAGTCATTCATTCTGTGTCGTGAGTGAGGTTCTCAGTTATATCCTAGCCCAGCCCGTGAGCTCCCCGCTCCACAAGCAGCATCTTTCTATGTCTTATTTTATAATTCTGACATCTTGTTTTTGTTTGGTTCCTCTAGTTTCTAGGTACTACACTTAGGTGTTGACTTTAGGAGAGAAGGCCAGAAGCTCCTGTTCACTTGCCATTTGGTGAAATATCAGAGTCTGAAATAGTGGGAGAGCTGAGAGGCAGCAGGATTCTGAAGATTCCTTAAATGGCTCACAAAGTCTGCAGCCAGACTCCACAGGCAAGGAGGGCCCAAGCTGTTCAAGGAGGAAGATGAGACTCTGCTCCCCAAGCTTCAGACCCATGCTAATCTCCCCAGATAGAAGCGCCAGGTTGACAAGCCTGACCCAGGCAGCTAGGATGACTGAAAAGGAAACTTTCTGTTGTAGAGGCTGGAGACCAGAACAAACAGGAGGCATTGCTCATGGTGGGAAAGTACTGTGAGAAGAAACTTCTGGAAGTACATTATTCAAATATTCAGAGATATTGCATCCAAAGCTTAAGAATCAGTCCTTTAAAGAGAGGAAGAAGTCATTCAGGCAAGAAAACTCCTTTGGAAATGAAAACCAGGGCAACAAACGGGATCTATAAAAGAAAGAAAATAGGGGGCTGGAGGGATGGCTCAGTGGTTAAGAGGGCTTGTTGGCGAGTTCAGTTCCCGGCATCCACATCATTCAGCTCATTATCACCTGGAATCTGGCTCCAGGGTGTCCAATGCCCTCTTCTCGAATCCAAGGCCACTATGACTTGCATGCACATGCACACGGATACCCACAAGTACATATAATTAACACGTAAGATACATCTTAGAAACAAAGAGTCTAAGTTAATTTTATTTATTATGGGATACTTGGGAAATAGACCTGTACACTGAAATCTGTAAAACATCACCTAAAAGAATTTTAAAAGTCATAATATGCGTGTATAACAAGAGGGGCGTTCATTACACCTTGGGATTTTGATATTCAGCAGGACATCTTCAAAAGCTTAACTTAGGGTCATTATGATCACAGTAAGATCTGTCTGCTGGGTGTCCCACTACTTCCTGTGTTCTTACTTCCTGTCTTGAGGAATGGATTGAGAGTCCTTCTGTGTTCTACTTTTGTTCATGGTTTTTGCTTTTCCTCTTTTCCATTCATTCTTACGGAACTAAAGCCAATCAGGTTCTATATTCTTGCTCTAAGAGACTTTCCATGGAATGATATTCAGAATTTTTTTGTTGTTAACAGACCTCCTTACCTTGACCTATTTTTTTCCTCAAAAAGATAAAACAGTCATGAAATTTGATTCCTTGTTCTCCATACTTTTTGAAGCTTTTCTTGGCTTTATTTTTATGTTTGTTCTTTCCCCCTCCAAAGTTGTTTTCAGTGTGGGCCATTCTGCAGCAGACTTTGAGGTGTCTCTCCCTAAGAATGCTTTTCTTCTTCTTTTACACTTAAATGGCAGTCCGGCTATGTATGACATAGGTTCGAAGCTCTCTTCTTTCTATATTAAAAGCACGCCATCAGCATTCTAAATTCAGTGTTGCTGCTGAGACATCTGCTGTCAAATTGTTATTCCTCTATTGGTAACCTTCTCTTTATGTAATGTCTCAAGAGACTAGAGTCTGTTCCTGTTTATCTTGGTGTCCACCTTTTCAGAGTTGTTATCCTTGGAGCAACACATAGTCTTTAGAATCCATTTCTTCATGTCGATTTCTTTCTCTTGTCATAGGCATGTGGTCTTAGAAGAGGTCTGATGGGCCTATTTGGAGACCAGACTCTGAATGTCAGGTAAAAGCCAGCGAGTTTAGGCAGGAAATGAAATCTAATCAGGAGGTGATGGATCTCTAATGATGGGGTCCCTGCAGGAGACTGGAGGAGTCTGTAGGCGATTGTTTAGACAGTACTGTTTCTCACAGGCCCCTAGAACTCACCCAAGAGGCCCAGCCTCAGAAAAGACTTAGTAGATGCTCAACCTTGTTCTTGTATGGAATTTACATACATCAGATCCTTGAATCTTCACACTCATGGCTGCGTATCAGCTCCTATTCACACATTGCAAAATTGAAGGCTGGTGTGGACAAGTGTTACAACCAAATTCATACAATAATGCATGTGCCTGTGTGTGTATTTGCATTTTCTGAAATATCTTAGAAGTACACATATTCTTGTTTTATGTTTTAAAATTTTATAAATTAAGTGTTATGGTTATTTTAAAAAATATTTACTTTTAGTTTATATGTATGAATGTTTTGTCTGCATGTGTATATGTGCATATGGTGATTTCAAAAAGAACAGTCCCCATAGGTTTATATATTTGAATGCTTAGTTACCAAGGAGTGGCACTCTTTGAAAGGATTAGAAGGATTAAGAGGTGTGGCCTTGTTGGATGGAGGAAGAATGGCACAGGGGATTAGCTTTGTGGTATCAATATCCCATGCCAAGCCTAGACTCTCAGGATCCTGCCTATGGATTGGGATATAAAACACTCAACCGTTTCTTCAGGACCATGCCTGCCTGTGTGCCACCATGGCCTGTGTCATTAGGATAATGGACTAAGTTCTAAAAATGTAAGCAAGCTCATGACTATATGCTTTCCTTAATAAGAATGGCCTGGGTTGTGGTGTCTCTTCATAACAATAGAACAGTGACTAAGTCAGTATAACCACCTGTTTACAGTGCTCCCAGAGTCCAGAAGAGGATGTCAGTTCTCCCAGAACTAGAGTTACCGTCGATTGTAAACTGCCATGTGGTATTATTGGTCTTCAACAAGAGGGGCTAGTGCTCTTAACTACAGTGCGATCTCTCCTAACCAATTTTTTTATTATTTTTAAGTGTGCATATGTGTGTGTGTGTGTGCATGCACTTGCATGAGTGCATGTGTGCCTATGTATGTATGTGTACATGTATTGCATGTGTGGGGATGTGTGTGTGTCTTTGCATATGAGTTCAGATGCCCTCAGGGTTTATTGGAGTCAGGATCCCATGGAGCTGCAGTTACAGGCGATTGTGAGCCTCCTGAATGGGTTCTAGGAATCAAGCATAGGTCTTCTGCAAGAGTGGCACGTGCTAAGTGCTCTAACCCATTTTGGTTTTTTTGAGACAGTGTTTTATGTATTCTAGTCTGATTTAGAATTTTCTACGTAGCCACGGAAGACCTTGAGCTCCTGATCCTCCAGGGTGGATCTCCTAAGTACTAAGATTAGAAGAAGCATGATCCGAAGTGCCTTGGTATCGATTATAGCCGTGATCTGCAGCACCGTGCTACAATTACATGTCTTGCAGTTTCCCAGCTGCTCCACTAAATCCCATTTTTTTTGCTGCAGAATCTCATCTCTTGCTTAGACCTCTAATCAAGAGGTCTAATTCTTGTGAATTTCCTCTAATCTGTAAAGGTTCCTCATTGTTCTCTCTTTGTCTTTCTTTCCTGGCTGTATTAGTTTTCTACACAAATATATAGGGTCTCTGATGTCAGACGTCTCCCATGGTCTCACTGGGCAGAGCGCAAGGTGAAGTCAAGCTGAGTTCCTTCTGCAGGCACCGAAGAAGAATCCTTCCTGGTGCCATTGGCACTCTGAATGCATGGACCCTCTTCTACCATCAGAACCATGGCTGATCGAGTCCTTCTTATATCTGCACATCTCTCAGACACCCTTTCATCCATCTTCCTGAGCACAGCATGCCAAGCTGGCTTCCCCCTTAAGGCTTCGGGTCATTAGGTGTCTTTACCCAGATAATTTCTCCAACTGCCCTTCTGTTATGTTCTGTAACCTGGTCACCAGTTCTAAGTATGGGGAGAGGGGATTATATTATCTCTTAGCATTACTTTGACATCTACAGACAACTATCTTTATATTATTTAATGTTTATGGCCGTTTCATTTGTGTTTGTGTTACTACAGGCATGACTGATTATAGGCACCATGTGGGTCCTGGGAATTGAAACCAAGTCCTCTGGATAGGCAGCACTTCTCGGATCTGCTGAGCCATCTCTCCAGCTCATACTTTGATATTTTTAAGGTATATGAGTCAACTATTTTGTATAATATTTTCAAACTACCTTGTCTCTATTTTGCAAATTCTGGTCATAAGATTTTAGCAGGGTGCTCTCCTCAGAAGTGTTCTCTTCTCAGAACTGTCTCTCAGAAGCGTGACACATCTTTCCATTACTGCTGATGTCACTGTGTCTGCTTCTAGCCACCCTCAGGTGGTTGAAATAAGACCGAACTGTCTGCATAGTTTTGTTATGCAGTTTATTTATGGTTTTATTATGGAGTCTTATGGCTTGGGCAGTGGGAGTGTGAGGTTGCCTGTTGCAACGAGTGGTGTTAAAAGTCCTTACAGTATGAACAGGGAATCAGTGCCTAATCAGTGTACTGAGTGGAGCCTCAGTGGGACCAGTCCTGGGAAACTTGTTATTGATCCCTGTGAGTGAAAGGTGATGGACAAGACACACGTTAACTATTTCTAGGAGAAGATAAATTACTAAGATCAACGAACCTTGTTTTGATGAATGCTGTATTGAGTTTGATCCATTGGCATCATGGGAAAAAAGACTATAGGATGACAAACTCCAGGGAACAGAACAATAGAAAGATGTCATACTCAAAGCCACCCACTCTGCAGAGACAGTCCTCCTCCTAAGGTAGGAAAGTTCTACCTCTGAGGTTTTCCATGGCTGGCTTCAGGGTCTCTATAGGCAGGATTAGCTATGAGGCAGCTATGCCAGAAAACAGTCCTTCTGCTGATTTTTCTAAGGAACCTTCTGAAAGGATTTCGGAGGGCTGAGTGAGATCAGATTTCCTGCTATGGCTGGCTGAGTCTTCATAGCCCCAGTGGATTTGCACAGAGCCTCCCTACTCCTTCCCAAGGGAATTCTTAACCTCTCCCACCCAATAAAAGATGCCTAGTTTACAAACAAGCCACATGGATTTTATCTTCGTCCAACAATCCATGGCCCAGAAAGCTAGACTTTGGCCAGCTTTGTGTGTTAGAGATACCTCCAAAACAAACTCGCTTCTCAGTGGAGAAGGATCAGGGGAACTAAAGCTGTCATCTTGACTCCTTACCACAGGACTAGCCCACAGCACCCTCCCATCGTTTTAAGAAAAAGATATTTGACTTGAATTTTCTGCTGGTTTTGTTTTTCTGACTTTGACCTTAAAAAATAACTCATGGCTACGGACAGGGCTAATTAAAAGCAGGTGAACTGGGACTGTGCCTGGGGAGTTTCACTGGCTGAGGCTGTGGGTTTTCTGTTCCTCACAGGAGACTGGGAGTTGGAAGGAATGCAAGATCCCTTCTTCCCCAAGTCTGTGCAGCGAACTAGACTCTCTTACTGTCCTTTTGCTTCCTCGTCAGGATGTAGGATTTTATTCTTTGTAGAAATGTAGTAATTCGGGAAGAACATGTCCATGGTGTTCTTAGCGTAGGCAGAGCAAGTTCAAGTCCAGCAGCAGCGGTGTGTGCAGAACAGACAGTTCTGGCAGTAAAAGTGTGGCATGCAGCTGGCACTCTGACTTTGCCTACTTCTGACTGGGTGGATTGGTGAGCCCCAGTTTCTATATTCTACAGGTTCAAGCTGATTGGCTGGTTTGTAAACTTGTTAAAAGTAAACACATTGGAATACAGATTTCTAGCTTTTTTTTCCCCCTGCAAATCATTTTCATAGAGAAAATGGCTGTTCTCAGACCAAAACACCCAGTATCCTGCAAGTCAGGGGTGGATCCTTCAAGGATGGTGTGAATATATCTCCCTTGGACTTGTTCAGAGCTCCCAGCAGCATGGCTTTTCACGTTTTCTTTAGTGTAAAAGCATAGCTTTCTCCCTAGCGTGCACTCCAGCTTCCAGTTCTGACTCTTTTCCTGGGTTTCTTCCTCACACATGACATCTATTTATTTAGTGCTTGTTGACTGAATATCAAACTGATAAAGATTCCTCCACTAAATACTTCTGGCTGGTCCATCTTCCTGTCTTGTCCTTGCAAATTCCATTCCTACTTTCCTTTTGGAAACTGAGTGTAGTGAGGGTGTTGCCCAGCATATGGGGGAGGTTTCCCATGGTTCCCTTGTCTGCTTCATTTTTACTGGGAATGGTTATGAAATGACTGGATTCTGACACTTCTCATGGGCTTAGATGGTGAGTTCTGGGAATCATAGCTGCAAGCCATTTGGCGATGTGGGTTTTGCATGGGTTGGCTCTTTCCCAGTAATTCAAATTGATGACAGTTAGAGCTAGCTGCCATTGTTTGGGTCACGTGGAATGGGGATCTGGAGGTGTGGGAGGAAGCTTGAGTGTCAGAAGAGAATGGGACAGGTGTGCCAGGGAAATGGATGTGAGCCTGCGCGGCCCCTAGGGGTATAGAGAATGGCTTTGTTCCCAGGGACATTTTGACTCGTGTGAGCTACAGTTTCATGAATGTTGTGTGCCTTCTGCAAATTCCTGTCCCCATCCCTGATACCTACTTTAGTGAAGGGTGTCCTTGAGGCCACTCGTCCCATAGTGTATGGTCTTGACCTAAAGTGTAGACAAATTCTCATCTTAGTCCATTAAAAGAACAACAACATACCTTATAGGAGGCTGTGGGCACAGGCTTGGATCGCAGGAGTGCCTGCATTGGCTTTCAAGTACCCTTTTCTCTCTGCTGAGCCTCTTCAGTGCTCTCCTGCCTTGTCTCTGATTAGGCGTCTTGGTCTTGAACAGAACATGATGCTGCTAATAAAAGTCCCACAGATGCTGTCAAGAGTCAGTGGAGAGCTTTCAAATTCTTCTGCACCAAGTCCTGGTCATGTCGCCCACTTCTCTGAATGCTTAAAAAAAAAGTGGTTTCTGCGTATTTGAAACTGTGTGCATTTCTTAATTAGAGAATTCAGGATATATTAGCGTACATCTAGTGGGTTGCTGTTCTGCATTCTTCTATAAGAATCTTTGACGTCTTTTCTATTTTTTAAAATTCTACTTAATTCTCCGAATGCTCATAGTTGTGTGCTAGAATCTTGCATAACATTTTTGAATTAGTTCATTTGTCCTTGTAATTCCAACAATTTTTATATATTTTGAGGCTACTTTATTAAATAAATGTACGTTTTCAAGGGTAATGTCTTCCAGATGGCCCTTTCTTTTGTTACCAAGCACTGAATGTTTCCCCTGCTTCAAGATTGTTTCTTGAACATTTGTTTTGTCTCCTAACATGTACCCAGGGAGACCTTTATTTGGTTTTCATTTTGGAGGTTTCTCTCTTCTTGATTCCTTTATTTACAGTATTTATGTATTTTAAATAGATTTATTACAAAAGCATTATACAACCAGTTTTTGATTTTTAAAAAGTAATTTGAGGAGCTGAAGGGATAGTTTAGAGGTGGGAGAGCTTTTCTGAGAGAGCAAGAGGACACGAATCCAAATTTCCAGCACCCACATAGAAACTACGCGTGGACATGCGCGTCTGTAACCACAGATCTGGGAGATGCAGATCCCAGGAGCTTGCTGACAACATTCGCTGAAGCAGTGAGCTTCGGGCTTAGCGAGAGATCATGTCTCAAAAAATAAGGTGACAGGAGAGTGACAGAAGACTCCCAGTGTCCTCCTCTGACCCATGACTGTGTGTCCACATGGGAAGGGTGTGAACATGGGAGTGTGTGCATGCGGGTATGCATAATGGTACACATACAGGCATATGTACTTGTAATTCCTGCCATATATATGTATATATGTATATATGTATAAATGTATATATGTATATATGTATATATGTATATATGTATATGTATACACGCACACACACACACACACACACACACATATCAAAAGAGCAAATCCAATTCTGTTTTTAACCTGGAAAATATATATCTGCTATGATTATTGTTGGACTTTCCCTACTTCTTTGGATGTCCTGTCTTCACTTGAGCCTTCCCATTTTCTCTGTTGCTGGTTAACTTAGTTCAGTTTCTTCTTCCCTGTAACTCGGTCTCATTGGAAGCTGTGTACCCCCAACATGTGTGAGCTATCTCATATTACTATTAAGCTCAACCACACATACTTCCTAACTAGGGATAATCTCTGACTAATGACTTGGGGTGTTTTAACCTCAACCATTTCTCTGATGTTTCAGGACATTTATGTTCACTTTTTTGATATGTGTGTGTGTGTGTGTGTGTGTGTGATATGTATGTTCTTATGTTCGTATGTGCACATGGGGACACATGTATGATCGAGTATGCACATATGTAGAGGCTCAAGCTTGATGTCAGGCATCCCCCTCCATTGCTTTTCTTTCTAATCACTGAGGCAGGTGTCTCAGATAAACCCAGAGCTAGCCGTGGTTTTGCTTGCCAGATGCTGTCCCCTGTCAATTCCCTGGCTCCTCCTTCTAAGGGCGGAACTACAGATGGACAGCCACACCCACACAGCCTTTATGCATATGCTTGGCATCTATGCTGCAGTCCTCGTGCTTGGCACATACTTTTCTAACTCCCAAGTCATCCTCCCGGCTTCCATGTCCAATAGTTCAGACTGAATTGCTTTTGCCCCGGTGTGTGACTATGACCACTTTACAGAGCCAGCCTTCGTCATAAAAATTCATGTATTTAGTAACATCTTTGCTCAACTTTCTTACATCTCAGTATTTCCGTTTTTCTTTTTAATTTAGTTTTCTGTCCGCAGTTCTATGATCAAAGTGCTTCTTTTATTTTTTAAAAAATATATTTCTATTTTATGTGTGCATTTCTTTCTATAAGTATGTATGTATGTATGTATGTATGTATGTATGTGCAATCACCTGTGTGTAGTGTCTGCGGGGCCAGAAGAGGGAATCAGAGATCCTGGAACTGGAGTTGTAGACAGTTGTGAGCCACCACATGGGAGCCAGGACCTGAACTCAGGTCCTCCGCAAGAACAGCAAATGCTCTTAACTATGGAGCCGTCTCTCCAGGCTCCAATAAAATGACAGGGTCAGAGGGAAGATTCAGCTGCTAAAGGTGCTAGCTTTGCAATCCCAATAGCTTGAGTGTGAACCCCAGAGCCCCCATGAGGATGGGAGGAGAGAGCGGTCCTTACAAGTTACCTCTGACCTCCACATTCATGTTCCCTTCCCCATGGCAAGAGTTAAAACACAAATACCTCTATGCTGTTTTTAAATTTTTAAACATACTATTTATGCTATAGTATGTTATGTTTAAACATAACAAACCACAAGCAAACAAAGTATTTTTTTTGAATACTGGTAGTGTTTTAAAGATACTACCAGTAATTATTTTCAGTGCTCATTGTTTCTCATTGTTTTCTGAAATAATACTTCAGTTGTATTTTTCTCAAAGTCTCTCCTTTTCAGTTTAATTGTTTGGAAGCGCATGTGTGTGTGTGTGTATGTGCATATGCACATGTGTGTGCATGTGCATGTGTGCACATGTGAGTGTGCCGTGCACGTGTGTGAGCTCATGCATGTGTGTGTGCATAAGATGACTTTTTAGCTCCTTCTTGACAGTTGAGGTTGTTTCCCATTGTTTTCTGCTTCTGTTGGTGCCACTGGAGAGTCTGTTGTCCCTCGGCTTGTCATGTCTGGTGAGGGTGTCTATGCTTTGCTGCTGTTTACATAGAAACAGAGTCTTTTAGCCACTGAGCGCTGTAGCCTTATTAGGGGTCTCAGCTCTAACTCAAATTCTTAACTGGTGTCTAAGGTCTCCTTGTCTGTGCCTGTAAGAAATTAACAACAGTCTTCTTGGCATGGTTGAAATAATAATTGCTTCAACATAGACATCCTTAATTTTTTGATTTCTAATCACCAGAGCAAGTTTCAAGCAGAGAAAAGTTTCGGTCCAGGCATGGTATACCATATCTTTAATCCCAGAACTCAGAAGATAGGCATGCAGATCTCTGAGTTCAAAGTCAGCCTACAGAGCAAGTTCCAGGACAGCCAAGCCTAGAGAGTGAAGGATGTAATAGAACAAGGAGGCCATGTTCCAGCCCCAGCAATCAGCAGAACTTGGCAGGTTCAGACATCTGATTGTTGGCTTTAGAGTCAAGTATAGATGGGCCTACTGGAACAGTTGATGCTAGTTAGCTGGAACTAAGAAATTAGCGGTGATTAAGAAGAGACAAGCATCACTGAGGTAAAGTCTTCTGAGAAGTGTTTTCTGAGAACACACACATACTCATGAGTTCTAGAGATAACTAAGATTGTACCTCATACTGTAACTGGACTTGGTCATGTGAAAGAGTCACAAGAGTCACCCAGGTGGTACTGGTTTTGAAGGCACAAAGGGGTCATGAAGAGCAGCTGAGGCTTGGCACCATGAAGAGAGGCTATGAAAGGCTACTGGTGAAGCCTAGCTGCAGTGGAAGACCTGACCACCAAGGACAGCAGTAGAGTGAGTCAACCAGAACCTAGAGTGCTACAGAGGGCAGAGCTGGAGAAGTGACCCAAGCCCTATGGAGGAGCCCAGAAGATCGTGTGTGAATCCCAGATACTGGAACAAAAAATTGTAAAGTTGAAATTGCCTTTGATACCACAAAATGTTAGAGATCTCAGCATGGGATACCTGCTGAGGAAAACTGCTCACAGTTTGTTGCTGCTGAATGCCAGATCTGCCAACAGCGGTCAACAAAGATGAAAGGAGTTGGAGATCTGAAGAGCGCTTTGACATCGGTCCACAGAGACTCAGAGTTTGGGGTTTGTTCAGCTGGGTTTTGGTCTTGCTTTTGTCCAGTATTTCCTCACTATGACATTTTGGAACAGTAATGTATGTCCTGTGCCATGATATTTTGGAAGTCTGTGATCTGTTGTTTGATTTTGACTTTATAGGAGATTACAATTAAGAGACTGCATGGATCTCAGAAGTGACTTTGAACTTTCGACTTTTAAACATTAATGAGAACGTGATAGACTCCAGGAATTTTTGAAGTTGGACTAAATTGTATTTTGCATTGTGCTATGGCAGGTAGGTATGGCCCCCATAGACGACTGTGTTTGAACAAGCCTTTGGGGGTCAGGGAGTGGAATGTGGTGGTTTGAATATGCTCGGCCTATAGGGAGTGGTTCTGTTAGAGGTGCCTTGTTGGAGGTAATGTGTCACTGTGGGGATGGGCTCCCGCTATGCTCAGCCCCCACCAGTTCAGAGGCTGTCTTCCTGGCTGTCTTTGGATCAAGATGTAGAACTGTTGGCTACTCCAGCATCATGTCTGCCTGCCTGCTGCCTTGCTTCTTACCATGATAATAATGGACTGAACCTCTGAAATTGTAAGCCAGCCCCAATTAAATGTTACAAGAGTTGCATTGGTCATGGTGTCTGTTCACAGCAGTAAAACCCTAAGACAGTATATATGTATACAACGTGACATTGGGGGTGTATTAAATGAAGTTAATACCTATCGCCTTATCTTTGCGTGTGTGTGTGTGTGTGTGTGTGTGTATGTGTGTGTTAAGATGGTTAATGTTTCCTTTTGTTATTTTGAAATTTATGCCATGTTATTAACTGTGGTCACCTTACTTTGTCATAGATCTCATGACCCTGCACCCTTGAGTCAAGAAGTTTGATTCCTCCCTCCTCACTTTCCAGTTCCTGGCTGCCATCATTCCACTGTCTGCTTCTGTGAGTTCAGCTTCTCTGGATTCCATACAGTGAGAGTGTGTCTAGCTTGTCTTCCATGTTTATAGTCCCTCCCCTAAGATGGTTTCCTCTAGATTCTCCATTTGCATGTTGGCTGTGCTAATTTGCATACTTACCAGCAATTGCCTTTGTTCTGTCTGCTCACCTACAGTTGGATCTTTTCTTTTCTTTTGATAGAAGCCATTTAAAAACACATGAAATATTATTTTACTGTGGCTTTAATTTGAACTTCTCTAGTGATGACAGCTACCAAGCATTTTTCCACGTCCCTGTTGTCCTTCACGTGTCTTACTTTGAGAAGTATCTAGCCATCTTCTTTGCTCATTTAACAGTTTTAAATTAGGTTTATTCATTTCAGCTTTTATGTGTAAGTGTTTTGCCTGCATGTATGTATGCGTAGCGCATGTAAAGTTGGTACATGCAGAGATCAGAAGAGGGTGGTTGATTCCCTGGAACTGGAGTTATAGAAGGTTGTGAGCCACCATGTGGGTGCTGGCAATCAGACCTGGGTCCTCTGCAAGAGCAACATGTGTTCTTAACTACTGAGCCATCTGTCCAGTTCCCTTTGCCCATCTTTAAAAATCAGGATATTTGTTTTCTTGTTATTGGGTGTTTTCATTCCTAATGTACAGTGAATATTCACCCCTTGTCAGATACATGGGGTATCTGACAAACATATTCTCCCTTCCTGTAGCAGAGCCTCTTTGTTTTATGCTTTTCTTTACTCTATAGAAGTTTCTCTATCCAACAGGACCCTGTCTGTCTAATTTTGATTTTGTTTCTCTTTCTTTTGAGGTTATAGAGAAAAATTGTTGCCCAGACCAATGGCATGGATACTTTATTCTGTTTTCTTTCTTCTAGTCCTTTTAGAGTTTCTGATTTTATATTTAAGTTTTCACTCTGCTTTGGACTAATTTGTGCAGACACATGAGAACTGCATGTGAACATTCATTTCTCCCACAACTTTTTATGGAAGACGTTGGACTTTTCTATTGTTTTAATTATTGATTTTGCCCAAGATCAATTGACTACAAAGCAAGGAGTTCCTTTCTGTGTTCTCTACTCTGTTTCACTGGCTAATGTTGTCTGTTTTACGTCTGTACTGTGATATTTGACTCTAATATCTCTGTAAGCAGGAGTGTGGTGCTTCAGTTTTTTTCTTTTTTCCTTGTTTGCTTTGACATTTAAGTACCTTTTCTATTTTGGGGTTAAATGAATTTTGATTTTGAGAGGGATTGCACTGGATCTGTAGATTGCTTTGTGTAGTATAAGCATTTTTTATAATGTTAGCCCTTCCAGCCTATGAACATGGGCTGTCTTTCTGCTCACTCACATTTTCACCAAATTCTTACTTGTATGCTTTCAGTCTGAAGATCTTTCATCTCCTTGATTAGCTTTAATCCTACATTAGTTGTTGCTGCCATAAAAGGTACCATTTTTTAAAATTCTAACTTGCAAATTTACTGAGTTCACTTATGAATTCTAGTAGTCATGTGTGTGCCATTTTTGTAGTGAGAAAGGAAGATTCCCATCGTCATCAAATAGAGACAGTGCTATTTCTTAAGTTCCTTTCCTCTTTTCTGTTCCTGTGAGAATTTTGTCTTGACTGTTGATTGATGTGGGAGAGCCCAGCCCATCATGGGTGGTACCATTTTTAGGCAGGTGGGTCTGGGCTACCTGAGATAATTGAGCATGAGCCAATGAGAAAACTGGTAAGCACTAGTCTTCCATGGTTTCTTCTTCAGTTCTTACCATGACTCTCCTTACTGATGGATCATGTGACTTGAAAGTGTAAGTTAAAATAAACCCAAGTTATTATAGTCATTGTGTTTATGGCATCATCAGAAGGCCAACCAGGCCATATGTCTTCTGGTAACTTATGAGCCTATCTGCAAAAATCATTGAGGATTTATGAGGTAGAACAATCTATGTGAATAATTAGGCTTATGTGAATCAAGCCTATTAGACAAAATGAGTACACTGGTATTCCGTTCTATAAAGTACAACATGAAAAATGTCCTTATACAGAACATATGCTTTTGCCAAGGTAATCCTTAACATTTCACTTGATTTCCCAAACAGACACTAGTCCATGTACTCATCCCATAATAATCTAATTTATTTAAAATATTCTTTTATTGATATGTAATAGTCAAAAGGATCACCCCAAATACAGTCATATTTTTATATATTTTACTTAAGTTTGTTAAGCATGTTCCTTTTTATTTACATTTTTTTTTTGAGATGGAGTCTTGCTGTGTAGCTAAGGCTGGTCTCAAACCTGTTAGGTATCTCAGGGTAGCCTTGCATTCGTAACCCTTTGCCCTCACTGCATACCCATGTTAAGCATGATTTTTGAAATTAAGATACCTATAAGGTTTGACTAGGAAATACCCCATCTAGTAGTAGATCCAGCATTGAAAGGTAATGGGAACATGAGGGCCCTGACATCGTCGATGAATTAACCAACTGATAGAGTCGCAGTTTAATGGCATTATTGAGAGGTGAGGAGGAGGAGGTAGGCATGGTTGATGGAAGTAGGTCATGGGGATGCAACTTTGTACAGTCTTCCTCTCTCTATCTGTATGGTTCTTGGGCACTGTGATGTGCACTGCCATGTGTTCCCCACTGTGATGTGTACTGCCATGTGTTCCCCACTGTGATGTGCACTGCCATGTGTTCCCCACTGTGATGTGCACTGCCATGTGCTCCCACTGTGATGTGTGCTGCTATGTGCTCCCCACTGTGAT
>NW_021604601.1:8042823-8043029 GCF_004785775.1 Grammomys surdaster | reverse complement strand
GTGCTGCTATGTGCTCCCCACTGTGATGTGTGCTGCTGAGTGCTCCCCACTGTGATGTGTGCTGCCGTGTGCTCCCACTATGATGTGTGCTAACATGTGCTCCCACTGTGATGTACACTGCCGTGTGCTCCCCACTGTGATGTGTGCTGCTATGTGCTCCCCACTGTGATGTGTATTGTAGTATGCTCCCACTATGATGTGTGCTA
>NW_021604601.1:7979767-8037823 GCF_004785775.1 Grammomys surdaster | reverse complement strand
ATCTATCTATCTATCTATCTATCTATCTATCTATCTATCTATCTATCTATCCCCCATATATTTTAGTGGCCTTTGGTAGGGAAATGTCCTCCTTTGGTTGTTGGTAGTCTAAGCTTATGAAGAAATGACATTATTCTGAAGCAAGAATGGTGTGTCCTTGGTCCCCACAAAGGAGAGCTTCAGTAGGGCTGTGACTGGTCCCCAGTTTCCACAAACTCATCCAGTCTGCTCAACACAGTCTCTTCCTGTTAAAATTGCTTTGTCTCTCACTGTAAGCTTTTGGATTGATTTTTGAGCCTTCTTTCCTGGCTTTTTGGGGGCCCTTTGCTGGGCTTTTGCACCTGGGTCAACTCCGAGAGACTTGTTCTGTTACATGTGACCTTCGGGCGGTGGGGCTAGCTGAACCCCCCCAGCCCAATATTTCTACAGTCGACAGCATCATTCCTGAGCTGAGCGCTAGACAGAAGGATGCAGGCAGGCAAAGGTGTGCACCATTCCCAAGCCTGGAGCCGCCAGCCCAACCGTAATAAAGCTGTCTGGTAGGAAGTTATCTTTCATATGCAATTGCTTCCCCTAAGCTCTTAAGCACATTAACTGCACCTGTAATTATATACACCTCAGAATTGCATAAAAGGTGACTTCTTAGGCAGACTAAATAAAACTGCAGTCTCCCTATATCCTGGATTGTCTGCTAGTCCTTAGCATGAGGGAGGACGGGAAAGAAATGCAAGCAAAGAAGAGGTAATTGCCCATTAGAGAGCCGCTCACGAGTGAACTTTGTCTCTCCTTTACAACACTAATTTTGCTGTGTGAACTGCACTTGACAGGGCTCAGAGGGCCAAGGGTTCTTGCAGCTAGCTCTCTGCTCTCGATGGCCCTCCAGATGCTGGGATGCTTGTGTCTTAAACAGCATAACTAGCTTCCTTGGGGGAGTGGCTTTGTGTCAGGGTGCAGATAGGATTTGGGCAGAAAATTGCATCAGCTCTCGCTGACAAATTTCTTGAATGTGACTGTTCCTCTTCCTTCTCCTCCTCTACCTTCTCTTCCTCCTCTTCCTTCTCCTCCTCTACCTTCTCTTCCTCCTCCTCCTTCTCTTCTTCCTTTCCCTCCTTCTTCTCTCCTTCCTCTCTCTTTTCATCTTATGTATCTTTATCAGGCATTTTGTGTGGCTGGAGAGAAAAGGCAGTCTTCTTGAATCTGGACTCTGTTGTTGTAATCCCCTCTAGCTGGAGTCTGTCCGTCAATAGCAGGGCAAGTCTGGTCCAATAGCTGCAATGTCTGGCCCAATAGCCTGACGCCCTTCTCACATTAGGGTTGGGTAGGTGTGGACAATGACCTAGCCTTGTCCTCTGTCAAACTGACATTTCAAAAGCCATTCATTGTACAGTGTCAGCAGTAGCCAGCTGGTAACCCATGGCGTCTATGCGGATTGCCTACAGTTTACTTTATGAGTCCTCCAGGATCAATTTTGTCTTTGGACGATGAGTTCTAGCATCTTAACACATGTTTCCATACATGCTTATCCTTTGTGTTCAGAGACTGCATTCAAAGGTTGCCTCTTTCCTGCCTTGATATAGTCTTTTTGGGGAAAGACTATGGAAGAGTGACCTGACACTCTTTTGAAAGGGACCAGTGATTTATCTACATCTAATTTGCAAACACAGTGGTTGGCTGTGGAAGGGACCCCAAAGGCATAAAAAGACAGAGTTCCTTTTCTCAAGGTTCTATCATCTACTTGCAATAACAAACACACCATGGTATGCACAGACAATAGCACATGCAAGGTAAGAAAGGGGAAACAGAAAGAGAATCCTCTTTCCAGAAGGGAGTCCATCTTCTCCAGGACTACAGTGCCAGGACTTTCACCTGCCAGGCTTCTATGCACAAGCATCTCTTATTTTCTTACAGTGCCCGGGGTGTACCCAGGTCAGATGAGAAAAGAAAAGAGAGTACTGGGTGACTCTGATTTCATGCCATGACCGCTATAAATTTAATGTGATTAAAGAATGAAAATCTACTGTCTGGGAGTGAAGAAAAGGTCAGGAAGGCTGGGGGTTGGTGAAGGGGCAGGAGGCCAGGCTGGGATGCTGGGAGAAAATGGAGGCCAAGGCTCAGTGTCAAGGTTCCTGGAGGAGCAATAGGGAAATGGAATTGGGGGCTGGGGGATGTTTTGTTCCTTTAGTATCAGTGTGAGGGCTTCCCATGGGGGGATCTTTCCGAGTTATCAGTGAGAGTGTGGCTTCTGTAAGGATTTTCAGAGTCTGGTTTATGCTTCTCTGTGGTGCCTGTGGCAGAGGGCCAGGCAGTGCTGAAGGGGGAGGGAAACTGCTCTCAGGCCCAGCTAGCTACTTTGGAGGCCAGAACAATTTCACTTCTCTCCATTGAGACGTGGTAATGGAGCCGAGAAGAAAGGGAAGGAAATAAACCCGTTAAGGTGTTGATGACATGACAGATGGCCTGCTCCGTTTGGTGATTCCATGTGTTGTTAGGGCTGTGAGCAGGGTTGTAGGCTCATTCATTCATTCATTCATTCATTCATTCAACAGCAGAACACACAGAATCCCTGACTGAGTTCATGTTCTGGCTGAGGATACTGGCCTAATAATGGTCAGGGTATGTCAGTGCTTTTGTGCTTTGCAGAACAGGCACCCTTCAGATAGGGCTTGAGGTTATGGTTGTTGTTGACAAGGTTTAGTTGATTGGTGACAAGACAGACAGCATCTGTTGCAGCTGTTCCCAAATGCAGCTGTGCAGAGGGTGCTGGGGCTTTGAGGTCTCTTGAGCTTCCTTCTAATGAGGCAGAGTCCTGGTCCCGAGATCCATGGTGGGGGTGGAGAGGGTGCATTTTCAAATTCAATTTCTCAAATGACTTTTGTTGTTGGTTTTGTTCTGAGGAATGAATTCAAAGCCCTTGCAGTCTACCTCAGAGCTATATCCCGTCTTTGTTTTCTAAAGACTTTTACATTTTGAGATGAAGTCTGGTTAAATTTCCCAGGCTGGTCTCAAACTAGAAATCCTCCTGCCTTGGCCTCCTAAGTAGTTGGGATCATAGGCATGTACTACCTTAGCTGGCTGAAGTTTTGAGCATGCTCATCATTCAGAAAGCTACATTTGGTCTCTTTGCTGTGATATCCTGTCCCAGCTCCAGCACCCTTCCCCAAGTTTGACCTATGTATATGGCTTGAGATTCCTCTTAGGGGTTTACACACATAGATTCACACTGATGCAAAATGTCTTATCATGTCTCCTGTACTCCCTTTCTAGATAGAAGTAGATGCATCTTTTCCTTGTGGTCAGTGTTCCAGCAGCCTCTCCTGTCCTGTTGCTCCATCTATGAGGTTGCTGAGTGTACCCTAGGAGGCAGACAACTTCAGCTGGTCACGGTGTATCCACAGTCAGGAGTGGAGAGGGAGAGGAAGAGGGAGAGGGGGAAAGGGAGGGAGAGGGGGAGGGGGAGGGAGAGGGGAGAAAAGAAAGAGGGAGAGAGAGGGAGGAAGAGAGGGAGAGGGAGAGAAAAGAGGGAGAGGAGAGAGAGAAAAGCAGGAGAGGAGAGGAGAGGTGGGGAGAGGGAGAAGGAGAGAGGAAGAGAGGGAGAGAGAGAGACAGAGATAGAGACAGACAGAGACAGAGACAGAGACAGAGACAGAGACAGAGACAGAGACAGAGAGGCAGACTCTGGTTCTCAGCTCATGTTCTTTCTATTCAGTCCAGATTCCCAGCCCACGGACTGACGTCATCCACACTTAGGGCTTCTCACACCAACTAACACAATGTAGAAAACCCCTCAAAGGCAGACACAAAGGTCTGCTTCTGTAGTCATTCCCAACCCTGTGAAGTTTTCAGTCAAGACTGATTGTCACTCACACAACGTACCCCTGTTCTTCCCTAGAAGGAGAAACCAAAACACATGGGTTGGCTTCTAAACCTCATCCTAGTTCAATTCTAACAACAGGCTGCTGTCATGTGTGTGCGTGTGCATGCGCATGTGCGTATGCATGTGTGTCTTGTGTGTTTGTGTGTGTGAGTGCGCGTGTGCATGTGTGTGTGTGTGTTGTGTGTTTGTGTATGTGTGTGTTATGTCAGTGGCAGCCAAAACTCAGCCAAAGCATTCACCAGCTCTTACCTCTCCTTCCCCTAATGTATGCAGGTGAGGGAAACTCTAAGATGAGGAGAAACTTTTCTCCTAGGCAGACCCTGGGTAAAACTAATTACCCTGCTCTTTTTATAGTGCAGTAAGGGAAGAATTCAGTAAGGCAAGAAACAGACACAGCTAAAGATCTTTACCAAGAACTCCACTTGATTTTCCAGTTAAGAAAACCTGGACATACCATACGGTGGCCCTCCATGAATCACAGCTTTGTGTAATGCCTTCTCCTTGAGTGTTTGCAGAACTGTGATTTTTTTTCTGACTCAATACAATCTGGCTGTTACTCCTAGGATCATGCTATGTTACATGATAAAGAACGGTGGGTTTATCATTATCTAAGTAGTTGACTTTCGAGTTAATACAAAGGTTTTTTCCTGGGAATGTCTGAGGTAATCAGGTGAGAGTCCACAGAAGGAGGACTGAGATGCTTAGCACATAAAAGCTGTGAGAAAAATCAAGGTGTGTTTTTTGGAGGGTGTGTGTGTGTGTGTGTGTATGTGTGTGTGTGCAGGTGTACATGCACATATATATGAATGGGTAACTTTGTCTGTCTTTCCTCTGGGACTATCTACATTGTTTTTTGAGGAAGGGTCTTTCACCACCCTGAGGCTCACTGTGTAGTGTGGCCTGGCTGGGCAGCGGGCCTCCTCAAGGGTCCATCAGTCTCTGCTTACCCACTGCTAGGATTTTAAGTGTGTGCTGACACACCAGGTGTTTACACCTGGGCTCTGGGGGTTGAACTCAGGTCCTTCTGCTTTCAAAGTAGGTACTTATGAGTGAGCTACGTCCCCAGGCTCTAGTGTGTGGTCTTTGAATCTACTGTGTGTATGGTTATTTCTTAGGCACCAACAGAAAACAAGCATGGTAGCAGTCAGTTATCACCTGTCTTGGCTACCTCTGTTAAGGAGCTGCCTTGTTCCTTCCGACTGTTGGAAATGAAACAGAAAGGTTCTTGTCGTTAAGGGGCTGGCTTTTGGGAAGTGAACTGGTTAATGATGTCTCTGATCTATCAGTATGTTAAGTCATTTACGAAGTCATCATTTGATAACATTGTTTGGTGGTGGAAGATGGTTGGGGGTGGGCCTAATTATATATCACTGGGAGTATATGCTTGGTTCTGGCTTCTCTCTGTCCATCCCTCTGCTTCCACTTATGCTACTTCTTCTCCATCATGGTCCTTGGCTTCACCATAGCAAAGGAGTTAGGCTCTCACGGATCGGGTCCTTTGAAATTGTGAACCAAACAGACCTTTCCTCCTTTTTAAGCTATGGATAGCAGGCATTTTGTCAGGCATTTTGTCATTGCAATACACAAGTAACTGACATACCTACTTCCTTTCCTTTCTCCCTTCCTTTGCTCCTTTTTTTCTCTCTCCATCCTTCCACTCATTCATCTCTTTCCATTCCTTCCACCATTCATCTCTTTTCAAAAAAAGTGTGAACAGTGGTGACCTCTCTGGAGAGGGAAAAGGAGATAAAGATTGGTCACATTCTGTGGCTAGAACCTTATCACTACTTAGCTGTGACAAGGAATTCTCTCCCTGTCCCTCCCTCTCTCCTCCCCTACCTTGTTCTCTCCCTCCCTTGTTCCCTTCCTTCCTTTATCTCTCCTTCTATCCCTTTGTCCCTCTCTCCTTTCTTTCCTTCATCCCTCCTTCCCTCCCTTTGTTCCTTCCTCCCCCTCTCCTTCCCTTCCTTCTTCCCTTCCTTCTTACCTCTCTCCCTCCCTCCCTTTTTCCCTCCCTCCCTCATTTCTTTCCTTTCTCCCTCTCTTTATATCTCCTTTTCTCCCTCCCTCCTTCCTTCCCTCTCTCCCATTCTCTCTGCTATTTTCTTATAGTTTCATGTTTGCAACAGTGCTAAAGAGATATTATAGAGCTCTTGTGTTCCCGTGCCTCTGCACATGACAATATTTCTGAACCAGAGTGATACATCTTAGAATCCATGACCTTATGTTTACCAAAATGTCCATCTACTTTATGCATACCATATACATTAGGTTCGTCCTTGGTGGCACACCTATTACTAAGTGTCTCTATAACTATCTGATAGTGTGTGTCCACCTTTGAAATATTGTAAAGAGAAGTTTCACTGCTCTGAAAATGTTCTGTACTCTGTCAATTCTTTCTTTTTTCTCCCACAGCCCCTGGCATCTTGATTTAGATTTTTCCAAAAGATGTCATAGAACAAAAATCAAAGTATGCAGACATTTCAGATTGGCTTCTCCACTTTGCAATATGCATTTGACATCCTTCTGCATCTTTTCATGGCTTGATAACTTCTGTTCACAGTGAATAATAGTCAATTATCTAGATTTGTCACAGTTTATCTATACACTAGCTGAAGAATACTTTTGTGGATTCTAAGTTAGGGAAATTCTTCATTAAAAGTTTGTACAAATGCCTGTTGCAGGCTTTGTGTGTGTGTGTGTGTGTGTGCGTGTGTAGAGACAAGTTCCCAACACTTTTGGCCAAGGTCAAGGCCAAGGCCAAGGCCAAGGTCTGGATGCTATGATCTGAGTATGTTTGGTTGGTAAGGAGCTAACAGATTGTCCTGCAAAGTAACTTCATTGTTGCACTCCAACCACCTACTGAGTGACTCCACATCCTGGCCAGGACCTGCTGGGTCACTGTTTGGGATTTTGGCATTCTAATGGGTGTATGTTGACATTCTGTTATAATTTTAATTTACAGTGACGTAAGACATGAGTATCTTTCCTCACTTCTCTTTCCTGAGACGACTGGCAGTGATGGAGTCTACTGAACACTTTCCTTTCTTCCCGTGGGGCTCAGAGATGTGGAATTTCTCTATTCTCCAGTAAAAATGCCACTAGGCAGTGAACACACATCAGAAAGCACGATGTTTTAAACTCCACAGAATCTCTTCACCTTTCACATACACTCTTGATTACATAGTGGTTAATTTTTTTTTTCTGGAACTGGAGTATTGCAGAGCTTATCGAATTCTAAGTGAAGGAAGAAATGTCCATGCATGATGAGTGAGGAAAAAGGTTCCTGGGTGCTCTCAGAAGAAGGTTCTCCATGGTCTCCTGCCACAGAGGAGAGCAGAGGATGGGACAGTTCGGGACCCCCATTGCTACAACTGTTCCATGGGCTTGAGGAATCGGCTGAGTGGTTATTGTCTGCTCACATCTTCCCACCCATTCTCTCTGGTCACGCCAGAGTGCAAGGTCAGGTGCTGCAATCACACATGCAGTTGATGTCAGAAATCAGCCACATTCTGTCTCTTGGGATAGACAAATACAACCAGACAATTGGATTGGTTAACGGGACTTTTGTGTCAATGGAGGATGGCAAGAAATTACGCCCATTCTCTTTTCAAGTGAAATATTACTCCCCTATTGTACAGCTCCAAAAATTTCAAAGTTACAAAGTATGCAGAGCCCTGGAGATGGTATAATTTAGTAGGCTGCACCATTTTGTAATCTAGCCGTAAAAATAACAGTGGCGAGGCTTTGTGAAAATGACTTAACTCGTGCTGCGAACGATGCCCTTGCTTCCCAGAGACCCCGGGCAATTGAGGATGGCTGGGGCTTGGTTTTCTCATTTCTCTTTTTCCAAGTTTGCATAGGGAGCTTATAGACAACACATCTACAGAAGTGTTTGTGGCCAGTCCACAGCTCTTCTGCTTAAAGTGAAAGCCTGGGGGGCCCTCATGGTTAGCACATTGAAAGCAGGCATTGTAAAAAGACTTAGCTCACACTAAAGCTTAGTCATATATTTTTCTTGTCCATAAATACAGTTTTTGTTTCAAAAAGCATCAAGTATAGTGGATTGAACAAACATATTTATAGCTGCTTCCTCCATCCATTGTATAAGATGGAGATAACTATAGACTTACAAGGAGACAGAGAATGGTAGAGCAGGCTCAGGATAACTACTGCAGTGTAGACGTTCCACAGTAAATGGATGTGATCACAAATTTTTCAAACAAGCTAAATCTAAAGCTAAGCTACCCCAAAAAGAAACATAGACACAGGCTATATGAATAACAGATCCGAGGAGGCCCCAGAAACTGGAGTGAGAAGGACTTTCTACCCTTAGATGGCCAAGGACTATTCCAGGTATGGCCAAGCAGGACTATTCAAAGTCTTTCCAATGAAATAATTAGAACCTTTTGGACCTTAGGTCCTCCCCTTCTCTCACAGTAAAGATTCCTTCATTGTAGATCACAAAGCCACATTCTTTGGTCTGAAGACACTGAAGAATGATCTTGGATAAGGGGATAGCAGCCTCCACTAATGGAAGAGCCTCAGAGAAAACAGGAATCCAGTGAGCATCATATTGAACATCCACTCCATGGCCTGTCTTCTCACCAGTCCAGGCAAAGACAGACAGACCTCTGAGACCGCCCCTCACCCCCACACTATGGTAGGCTGACTATGGATGGTGGCTTCCAGGCCAAGGAGATCATAGTCCCTGGGGTCTAAGATGGGTTGTTCCTTAGCTGTATGGCTTTGTCTGGTTAGTTAGTCTTGGTAGCTCTCATCTGGAGTTCTGGTGAGGAGAGCCTTCAGTGTATA
This sequence comes from Grammomys surdaster, assembly GCF_004785775.1. Classification (NCBI taxonomy): domain Eukaryota; kingdom Metazoa; phylum Chordata; class Mammalia; order Rodentia; family Muridae; genus Grammomys; species Grammomys surdaster. The sequence continues at coordinate 8,029,134 of NW_021604601.1, read as the reverse complement.
GTTGCTAAAAAGCAAAGTGAGGTGGTAGGTGTGAAGACTCTGAGGAGAGATGCAACTATTTCTGAAATAATCTCTGAGAGACCTTGTAGAGACATTTCAGTGTTTCTGCCAAGAGTCTATTTTTTTTTATCTGACTCTTTAGATGTCAGTCCAATAGCTAGCATAATTCATAATTGAGAGACTTTTCTAACCCTTCCCTCCTAGCTCAGTGTTAGTCACAGTTTGAACCAGGTTAGATAATTTCCTTCAAGCTAGTTTCAAATCAGTCTAATAGCCTTCTCTTTTTAATATTTCTTTCTAGCTCAAGCATTCCTGAGTACTTTCCCAAAGATATAGCACTGGTTTGCAAACACATTTTATGCGCTACTTGACTGTACGCTCTTGCTAGTCACCCATCTTTCAGAGGCTCCAAGAAAACTCACAATTACTGAATGAACACCATTGATTTCTATATCTTGAGGAATGTCAATCTAAATTAAAATATTCCAAGTCTCACCATAGCCTAACAGATTTCCTAATTAACCTGTGAATACTGTCAATCTGCTAATACGGTTCTCTTGTTCCTTTAGAAACAAGTTCTATAAAATTTCTTATATTTACTCTTTCAGTTTGAGAACTAAGGCATCCCTCGGGATACCCCAAACTTCCTGTCAAAAGTAGATAACGTGAATTAGTATACTCAATGGGATAATGGTTATTTTTGGTTCTAGAATCTCTTCTTCCTTTCCTTTCCTTTCCTTTCCTTTCCTTTCCTTTCCTTTCCTTTCCTTTCCTTTCCTTTCCTTTCCTTTCCTTTCCTTTCCTTTCCTTTCCCTTTCTTTTCCTGCCTTTCCTTTCTTTCCTTCCCCTCCTCCTCTTCTTCCTCCTCCTTCTCTTCTTCTTTCTTTTTCTCCTTCCTTCTCCTCCATGGCTTATCCTTTCTGTAGTGTCTCTTGTCTGTCTTCATAGAATCCTTGGGGTGAGGTGGATTCTTGAGGGTCCAGGAGCCTGTAGGCAATAGTTTCCATGGTAGAATTTGTTATAGTGGGTCTTTTATCCCTCAGACTGGCCCCCAGGGCACAGGATTGGATTGATGGTGAACTCATTACATGGAACAGGCTAACTTATATCTACTTGTGTGATTTTTTCTCTGGTCTTTCCTTCCTCAAGGGGTCATCAGGGCCAGCTTTGATTTCACCATCTCACATTTATTTTCTTTTAATCATTTATTATATTTCTAGATTCATCTATGTTATAACACACAATTATAATAGGTTTTTTACTGCTGGGTGTCATACTCAGGAGATATAGTACAACTTATCACCTGTTTGTTTTCCTTTGAAAACATGGTGGGCAACTTTACCATGGTCAACTGACAAAATTCTAGGAACAGGGGTGGTCAAAATGGGTCTTCAATGCCTTTCATATTTTCCCCATCCTGCTCGGCACACTGTACAGTACAACACATCTGTATTGAACTAACACTGTAAGTGACAGGTAAAACCTAGGTCAACTTCAGTCATATTTCCACTTGGGCACTGAGGTAGAACACTGCCTCATCCTGGCTCAGTAGAAGGGGTACCAGGATAAAGACCATTAACCAATGACCAATGTCTGTGCAGCTGTGCAGTGAGGGTCTCAGAAGTCACTTCTCAACACCCCAGCTTTCCTCTTGGACTTTTAGGAACCAACCAGATCCATGAGTACAGTTGATAAACAAATGAAGTAAACTTTGTATTGTGGAAGTTCAGGTTTTCTCTGGCCTGGGGGTGAGTCTTGAGTGGTGATCTTTGGCACTGAAAATGATACAATGTTCCTTCTACACACATACTTTTAAAGTTGATTAATTTACATTCTTATCACTGCCTCTCCTCCTCCCCGTCCCCCTTCATCAGAGTCCTTCTCTACTTCTCTGAGAGAGTAGAGCTTCCACCCTGAGTATCTCCCCACCCGGACACATCAAGTCTTTGCAGGTCTAGGCAAATCCTTTCCCACAGAGGCCAGATAAGGTAGCCTAGTTAGGAGAATGGGATTCATAGGCAGGCAACAGATTTAGGGACAGCTCCTACTCCGGTTGTTGGGGGAACCCGCATGAAGACTGAGATGCACAGCTGCTACATATGACACACATTCTCACAGTGCTCTTGTTTTATTATTTCTTTTGATAGAGGCTTACTCTGTAGCCCAGGCTGGTCTTGAACGTGTGGCATTCCTCTTGCCTTTAGCCTCTGATCACTGGGGTTGCAGGAATGAGCTACCATGCCTGGCTCCGTTCTGTGTTAAATAGTGTAAAAACACACTATTTCTCAGGAAAACAACTTCACAAATGCTGTTGCCTTTTCATGCCTAAGGTTGAACATAAATTTCATTTTTTAAGAATTTCATTCTACGGTGGTGGCACACGCCTTTAATCCCAGCACTTGGGAGGCAGAGGCAGGCGGATTTCTGAGTTCGAGAGTTTGAGGCTAGCCTGGTCTACAGAGTGAGTTCCAGGACTGCCAGGGCTACAGAGAGAAACCCTGTCTCGAAAAACCAAACAAAACCAAAAAAAAAAAAAAAAAAGAATTTCATTCTATTTGCTATGTGTCTATGTGTGTGTGTGTCTATGTGTGTCACACGTGTGAGCACATGGCATGGTACAAGTATGGAGGTCAGAGGACAATTGCAGGAGTCTGTTCTCTTTTGTTACCATATGGGGCTTGGGGACCCAGCTCAAGAACTTCTCTGTCAGACTCGGCAGCAGGGATCTCCTTGTGCTGAGCTATCTTGGTGGCCCAAATGCAGATTTTCTGTTTACAAATGTATCTTTCAGTTGTTAATTGGACTTCTCTGACACAGTAATGCGTTTTTGAAGTTCTCTAGCTGGTTAAATGTAAAATGATGAAAATTTAATTAGAATATTTTTGGACAAATCTTTTCATGGGGAACTTTTTCAAAATTATACGTTTATAATTCAAAAACAAAACTCTCTTCTTTAAAGTCTAATGTTTGTAGCAACGCTGCTTTGGAGGGCTGGGATGACTGTCACTCCAGTGTGCTTCAGACCTGTGGGATCTGCACTGGCTCATCCGAGGAGACTGCATGCTCTCTCTGTAGATGCTGGGGGCCCTTTCTATGGGTGCTTGGAGTCCCAGCCTGTCTAGTAAGTGGGGGGTGGGGTGGGGGAAGCCCAGGAAGCTATTGTTCACAAGACCTTCCAGGGGACAGATACACGCTCCAGGTTCCCCAGCTATGTGAGTACGGGGTACAGAGTCTCTTATCTGGAAAACCACTTGGTGTAAGTAGCAACTGCATCCCTGCCAGCAAAGACATGCTTGGTTCTCAGTTCTCAGTTTATGGTAACACTTAAAAATGACACTCATATACCTAAAACTTCTATTATTAGGGGTCAATCTTTTGCTCTTTTTTTTTAATGCAATTATTTCATACTATTTAGATCGCTGAAATTTTCCAAGATCCTCTGCTGTTCAGCACCAGGAATCCGTTTCCCAAAGACACCCAGGTCTTAGCACAGGGCAGAACGGCCCATGCACATGCTTTCTTCTTCGAGATACCTGCTAGAGAATGCAGCTGCTCGGGGTTTGTGGGTTAGCCGAGCAGAGCTTCCTTGCTTACCTACATCTCCAAAGACAGGATGCACCTAAACACCTCTCTTCTTCTAGGAGCGAATGAAGAGAAACAGAACCTTATCTCTTCCAACCTGTACCAGAGCCAGGCCAAAGTCCATGACAATCCCTTTGTATCCATCTCCCAAGTCTAGTATGTCTATGGTAGCAGGAAGATTCAGGAGTATACAGGCATCTGAAAAGCTGAGTCTGACTTAGAGGCACAAACTCAGAATCCCGGCTACATAGTAGTAGGATGCTTGCCTAGCAGGTATGAGGTCCTACATTCAACCTCTTGTACCAGACCCCTTCTCCCGCCACCATGCCATCTATGTTTTAGCATGTGGCAATTTTTGTAATTGTATCATCTATAGAGCGAAGGAATGAAAGGTTTGGCCTTGGCCTCCTGATACATTGATCCTCTGCTGTTATTGATGTTATTTGGCCAGAATTACTTGGAAGTCAACCCAAATTCCAGCTATTTGAGAGACACGAATGCTACCATAATAATATTACTGACTGAATTCTTTTTTTTATCAGTATGATTTGATAGGCGTTGGTCTGTCCCCTTATCAGTGTGAGCCTGTAATAATAGAAAAACACTGACAGCATCAATCATAAGGCAGGCATTGATTGGTTCAACATCCAGTTGAATTGTTGGTCCTTATCCATCTCCAATTCTGGTTGTAAAAAGGGAAGAGTAACAAACATTCAAATATGATGTGAATCTCTGAGTCCCCAAAGATTTCAAATTTGAACTGCTTTGTAAACTTTAATAACCCTTTTTACTCCACTTAAAATTGTCTGTGGGACTTCTTTCTGTTATGCGTGTTTACCAGGAGTCGTTCCTTTTATTCACAGGTAATATTCTGCTGTTTGAATTGCCACAATTTATCTGACCAGTGTCTGCCAGTTCTCTGAATTCTTTATCATGTTAGTGACAACGAACAGAGCTGCTGCGTGCATTTGTGTATAGGTTTTGTGTGGTCATACATTTTTGTTACTATTGATAAAAACCTGGCAGTGGAACAGCTGTGTGGCACAGCAAGTGCACATGTCACTTATGAAGTGTAAAGCAGCTGTCAAAACTGGCTGGACCACTAGCTGCCTCCTCTTTAGCAGTGTGGCAGAGTTCTATAGGCATTTGAAATGGTTTCCAACAGAATTTAGACAAAAGGGACAAGGTGTTTGTTATAGGAATAATAGACTTAGTTACTCTGTGGTCGGTAGCTACAGCTGATGGTCAGTGCGCTCTCACACAGCCTCTGAATGACCTTTGTCACTGCTGTGTGCTGAAAATGTTGTCACTAAGAGCTGCTGGAAGATGCCAGGCTGGGTCTTCTTAATCTTTGTTGTCTCAGATCCCAGAAGATCTAGTCTACAGTGGCTCTCCACATACATTGATGGTCTCAACAGGCATCGCTAGTGGATAAGGATGGGTGGACCCAACAGCAGACATCACTAGTGGATGAGGATGGGTGGACCCAGCAGCAGGCATCACTAGTGGATGAGGATGGATAGACAGGCATCACTAGTGGATGAGGATGGGTGGACCCAGCAGCAAGCATCAGTAATGAATGAGGTACCACTAGAGTTCCTTTGCTTCTTGTTTTCTATGGCAAAGGTACCAATGGTAATGCATATTACCCAATAACATAGTCATTGTGGCAAATAACAAAATAATGGTTGTTGGAAGGCTATTAATGGAGGGTTGGAAGGTTGGTGAGATGGCTCAGCAGGTACCAATGCTTGTCAGGCAAGCCTGATGACCTGAGTTTACTCTCTGGGACCCACATAAAAGGGACAAGGAGAAGATTGCCTCCAGGAGTTGTTTTCTGACATCCATATTGCTTCATGGTGTGGAGAAGTGCACATACACACATGCACACACACACATGTGCAGACACACACATCCACACACAGACACACATATACACACAGAGAAACACACATGCATACACACATATTGATACATACACACACATACACACATAGATACACACATACACACATATGCATAGACACAAATACACACACACATATACACATACAGACCCACCCACACACAAGTAAGAAAAACATTGAAAATCATAAAAGCTAAACATACCATGGTGAGACAAAAGTATACACCGGCTAACTTTGACTGTGAACTTCTTTGGATTTAGAACTTCTCAGGAGACAAATGTCTGGACCTATCTTCGAGGTTCCTTCCTGAAAGGGTTAGCTGAGAAGATCCACCCCAGGAAGAAAAAAGCCAATTGAGTGCCAGCTCCATCACTCTTTGCTTCCTGACTTGTTGGGGTGTGAGGAGCCCCAGACACACAAGCATCCTACTGCCGAGCTTTCCTGGTCATGAGGGACTTCACCTCTCAAAACATCAGCCACAAGAGACCTTCTCTCTGACGATGCTTATGGTTGCAATAATGACAAAAGTATCTTGTACACAGACAGGAGAGATTTGTGGGTTACATCATACCTACTACATTTGGGGGTTGGGAGTCAGGTCCTGTGGTTCTTAGATGCTGTCTAATTTCCTCTTTGGATGGAGTACAGCGAGCCCTGAAGGTGTCTACTGAAGGTGTCTAACCAGTCCAGCACTCTTGCTTCTTCCTGCCAGCCATCTTGATTCTAACTCCCACAAATCCCCTGTTGCTTTTCTTTGTTATGATTTTGATGCTAGACGTGGAACAACCATGTGAAGAAAGTGTGTGTGTGTGTGTCTTATTCCTGAAGCCATTAGCCACTGGGCTCTCCTGTAGAGATTTCTCCATTTAGCAGGCAAAGCCACATTCTTCCTCCCTCCATCCCCTCCTCTCCCGTCTCCTCCTTCTTCCCTCTCTGCCTTTCTCCTTTCCTGTCTTCCATCCCCATTTCTACCCTGAGGACAAATTCAGGTCCTCTTGAGTTTGAACCACCACAGATCAATTGGCTCTAGCACAAGTATTTTGTGGTTGTGAGTGGGATGTTTCTATGGATTCTGTCTGTGCCCGGGAACAGTCCCTTCTCTTCAGGTGTGTACTTTGTTCTTCTTTGAAATGCGTTTCCGGGTGCCGCTGCTATCCTCCAAACATCCTCATTCTGCAAACCCAGACTGGATCAGGCCGGAGCGTTTATTTATGCTCGTTTAAAGCTGAAGCGAATCTCATTGCCTATTTGGCACATGATCACAATACAGAACGTAGAAACAAGTGCAGACTGCCCCAGGAAGGGGCGATGTGGAGCTGGGGGTGGTTCACAGCCCAAAAAGAGGCCACCTGATTGAAGAGGAAAGAGGGAGTACTCTAGAGGTGTCTGGGGCTGTAGTGGGAGGCTGGGGTTCGGGACGACTCTTAGCTCCGTGAATTTGTGGATAATGTGTTTACACTGAGCTGTAGGTACCTCAAACAGCAGTCTTCAGACTGGTCAGCTAACGATTTGTTTTCTATTAGCTGCACCTGCTTCATGTTTCTTTTTATCTCCTTTCCTGCCCATTGTTTTGATTTTGACAATTATCCCCAGGTATTCCCCCCACCAGCTCTTAGATTATGAATCCCTTTACTGGCCACTAGGGCTTAAGGGTTGTGGCAGCATTTAATGTAGCACCGTAGTACATTTCTTTCTGGATGGTGCTTGAACCTTAAAAAGTTATCTCTGAACCGGGCATAGTGCACACACACACCTCTAATCTCAGCACTTGGGAAACAGAGGCAGGTGAATGTCTGTGAGTTCAAGGACAGCCTGATCTACATAGTGAATTACAGGATAGCCAAAAATACATAGTGAGATCCTGGATTGGAAATAAACAAAACTAAAAAAACACAAACAAAAATCTCAAAACAGCTACCATTTTGTGGATGCCGCTGGACAGAGATCATCTGTGGGTCGGAGAGTTAGGATTCGAGCTTCAGCCTTTAGAACCCAGGATCTCGAAATGCATGGCAATTCCTGTCCGTTGGTCTGTAAGGTTTATGTAGGTAAACCTTGGAAACAATGGGAACAAGACTGACTTAGAACGGGCTTTTGGCTGTTATGGTCTCACTCTGAAGTGCGGGCTTTGCTTGCGTTGAATTTGAGGATCCCCAGAGGCTGCAGATGCTGTCTGCGAGCTAGACGGAACAACATCACGTGGCTGCCCTGTAAATGGAACTGTCCAATGGCGATTAAGAAGTCGAAATCCTAGCCCGCCTCCCTCTAGGGGTTGTAGCCCTCAAGATGATTACTGCAAGAGGAGTCCCCCCAACTCAGCACAGATCTCCAAGAAGGAGAAGCTTCTCCCGAAGCCGGAGCATCTCAGGAGAAGAGAAAGGTCTCTGTCTCGTGAGAGAAATCTCAAGCTGTCTAGATCCTTCTCCAGGTCTTGTAGCCAATTGAGGTCAAATAGAAGGAAAGAGCCCAGTTTGCAAAAGAAGCGGTGTCCAGGAAATAACTTCATTTGACAAGGAGTGTGTACAGGAAATTAAAGTTTTGTGTGAGACTTCATAAGCTTGGTGCATTTTAAAGATGTTTTAGCCGTTCAAATTTGTTTTGTGTCTCAGAACAGTGACGCGCAGAACATGTACTTCTCTATGGTTTCAAATGGATCATAGGAGGCATGTGATATCAAGAATTGTTACTTTACAATGTTCTTTTAAGCAAGATTGAGTTTGCTTTGCACTTTAGTTTTTCATAGACTGACATAAACCTAGATCCTGCCCAGTAGAAGTGCGATGTCCTAATGATCTAGAGGGGGTTGAATAAAGCTGTTGTTCCTTCAGTAGCTGAGACGCAGTGTGGAACTGTGGGTGAATTGATAAGCAGTCTTTAAAAGCTGCTGTGAACACAAGCCAACAGGGAAAGGGTAGGAACGGCACTCGGAAGGTTTTCAAAGCGGTTCCTTCCTGGTTGCCATATGTGGATGCAGAGCTGTTGTAACATCTTTATTTGGAAATGTAAAACTAAGATACCAGTGTCTTACCAGTTTAAGGGTACATTGTAGAGCTGAACTTCTCAGTTACTGTGCAAGATTTTTTTTTTATGCCAATGTTTGTAATATGTTTGTGAGAATCCTTGGGATTAAAGTTTTGGTTACAGAACAAAACAAACCAAAACCCCAAAACCAAAGCCAACCAACCAAACAATAATATAGTTTAATTTCTATTAGAAAAATGAAAGAAATATCATTGTTATTTTAAAGTAATTTTTATATTTACTTGTATAGTGCTCATTTTCTTTCTTCTTATTTTATTATTATTAATCAATAATAATTATTATTTTGTTTATGTGAGATAAGTTTTATGGTTGTCCCCAGAAACCTGAGATAGCTACATTGTAACCTTTGGACATCATGAACGTTTTGGGTGGTATGACAGAAAGGAATTAAGATTCTAGAAGGAATTCTGGGCTGGGCCCAGGGAACTCATTAGAGAGGTAGAGGAGAAGAAGTCAAGAAAGGTCAGCTTGAGAAAGACTCCACCCAGCACAGCTGAAGTTAAAGATGGAGCGAGCCTGATCTAGGGAGAGGCTCCAGCTGGATGGGTGGGACCTGTTCTCTTAGAGCCTCCTGAAGGCAGTGCAGTCCTGCAGACATCTTGATCTTCGGCCTATAGGACTGTGGGAAGCAACAGCCAATAATAACAAGCACCTGCTGTTTGAAGCTGGACGCTGGGTTAGTCTGTTGTAGCAGCAGCAGGGAACTGATACATCCTGGCTTTTTCTCCTGGCTGGTTTTAGTAAGCCCCTGAAGCACACATCTGGTGATGGTGAGTTTTGCAGATCTTGTTGGTTGGAGAACGTCTTCACGAAGCCCTCACTTTTCTTGTTTGCATTCTACAGGCCCTGCTTATTATTTCCTTCTGCTTGTTCCTATTGGGATTAATTTGATTTCTTGTCAAGTTTTCTAAGGTATTTACTCAGTTTCTGATTTGAGAGCATTCTTTTTTTCTTTCTTAACATAAGCATTGTAATTTTTTTTTATAACACAGTGATTGCGTTCTGATATGGGATGTTTTCACGCTCACTCAATTTAAAAGATTTTCTAATTTTCTCAAGACTCTGTATCTGAATCACAGATTACTTAGAAGTATATTACTTATTTACAAATACTTGGGTGCTCTCCAGAAATATTTCTGATATTGATCTCTAGTTTAATTCTGCTTTATTTTGAGTATGCATGCTTTGTAGATTCATTTTCTTCTAAATTTAAGTTGGTGAAGTATTTTTGTTGTTGTTGTTTGTTTTTTGTCCAAATGAGGCCTATTTCAGTGGATGTTCTATATATATCTGCAAGTTACATAATTCTGTTTTTGGGTAGAATGTTTTGTTAATATCAATTGATATACATATATATATATATATATATATATATATATATATATATGGTCTTATCAGCTTTTTGTTTGACTGTTTGTTGGTTGTCAAGAGAAGAAAGTTGAAGTCGCCGGTAAAAATGGTAGAGTTATAGATTTCTCTTGATTTGGCTTGCTTTTGCCTTATGTAATTTGAAGTTTTTCTGCAGGTTGCATACATGTTTAGAGTTGTGTGGCCTTCTTAGAGGATGAACTCCAATACCATTATACAATGCTCCTTTTATCCCTAGTATCATTGAATCAGGGTAAGACTGAGGTACCAATACTGTTTCTCTTGGCCAGTGCTTGCATAGTATACCTTTTAAAATATTCTTATTATCCGTCTTTGTCTCTCTATCTAAAGAGGTTTCTTATAAACAGCAGGGTCATACCATATCATTTATCTACATTTCCAATTATTGTCTGTGTTGCATTCTCCCTAGCAATGAACGAGGGATCTGTGGCCTATTTCTTCTCCATTTTGTGAGATTGTTTGAATTTTCACGTATACTGTTTTGGGGGCGGGGCCTGGGGAGTTTTTCTAAGATTTAGTCTTCTTCATAATCTTATACTTGGGGATTAAGTCTATAGTCTTTAGGTTTATGTTTTGTTGGGCATAAGCTTAGGAACAGCATCTTCCACCATCTCCTTAGAAATAGCCTCTTAGTCAGAAGAGAGTCCAGGCACAGAAACAGAACCATCAGAAGGTGCACTGACACATCCGTGCACACTGACAGGTTCACAGATTCGTCCCAGGTATTATTCCTGGGCTGGTTCAGTGCTCGGGGGAGGTTGAATCAACAAGACAGACAGACCAGAAGAGAAAACTGACACCTGCCTGGATGGGTCAAGTGCTGGCTAGTTTTCTTGTCAAGTTGATACAATCTAGCGTCATATGGAAGGGGGAAACTTCAACTGAGAAATGCCTCCATCAGTGTGTCTGCTGGCAAGTGTGTGGTGCATTTTCTTGATTAGTAATTTCTGTGGAAGGGTCCAGCTCACAGTGGGCAATCTCACACCTCAGCAGGTGGTCCTGGGCTAGCTAAGAAAGCAAGCTGAGGAAGCTGTGGCTCTGTTCTTCTGCATCACTTCCTGACTCCCGGTTCCTGCCTTGAGTTTCTGCCCTAGTTTGCTCAGTGATGGACAACGAAAATATCAGCCAAACAAACTGCTTTCTTTCCAAGTTTCTTTTGCTCAGAATGTTCTATCACAGAGGCAGAAATCAAGCCAGGACACTGGCAACCCTTGACATCTCTTATTGCCTCCAAAGCTTTGTCTTTGGTGGCAGTGTCTTATAGCAGAGGCTCACATCTGCCAATGTGGAGTTAAAAATCCATGTTACCTAAGGGATGAAGATGCTAGAAAAGGAAAACCAACAGGACTATGTTGATGCTTTATGGCAAACCACCTGGTGGGTGGATGATAAATTATTTGAGTGTCAAGAACATCCTGTGACACTGATCTTCTGAGTGTAGAGAGGATAATGAACAGTACAACAGCTACTTCTGCCCTGTGAATCTACCACCAAATGTCTCTCGCAACACACAACAGTCTGAATCTAGACATGGGTTAAAACTAGTGAAAGTGGCTCCAGCCTGGCTCAGGCTGCATACTGCAGACTCACCTGAGAATCTCAGTCTTCTCCTCCAGTGACAAACCCCAGACCTTTTCTTGATGTGCACTGTCCTTTGTGCTTTATCTCAAACTTTAAACCCCTTTATGCTTTTAGATCTCTGGTCTTTGTGTTTTCTGGATATTTTCTTATCAACTCTTTTCCTTTTTGCTAAATCTCTCTTTAACCTCTTGAATCTGGCCGTTAAGCCCGTCTACCGATCTTGCATTTTAATTACTTTTCTGTGAAGAATTCTTCATTCCTTTTGCAGTTTCATGTTCTCAGCTGAAATTGTCTATATTCTCACTAATTTCTCTGACTGTATTAATCATAGCTACTTCCATACCCGTGTCGTGTGATGTTAACATCTGGATCCTTTTGTTTCCCCATTCTTGTTTCTTTATTGATTGATTTGTCTTGTTATTTCTTTTAACATTTTAATTGATTGTTAATGAATTTCACATCATGCACCCCAGTCCACTCATCTCCCTTCAGATCCACCCTCTGCTCTTGCAGCTGTCCCCCCAAAAGAAAAAGAAGCAAACAATAAAAACAAACAAACAAAAACTTATCCTGGAAGTACGTGTACTATACTACTATGCTATGCTATGCTATGCTATGCTATGCTATGCTATGCTATGCTATGCTATGCTATGCTATGCTATACTATGCTATAGCTACTTCATAGGTAGAGAGATGTAGGCTGCATTACTCCTGAATATCATAAGCAACCGAAGAAGTGGCATTAACTCTTCCTGTTTGCAAATACCCTTTTCCATTCCTTCTTCCATGACTAATAACTCATGATTCCCTAATGGCCTTAGCTCCTCGAATAAACAACTGGGACTCTCAGGACTAGCATAGGTGTGGGGTTCCCTGGCAAGGTGTACATGGAGGTCTGACCGATAACCCTGGTCCCAAAAGTAACAATGTATCAGGCCTGTCTGGGCTTGGTTTTGCAACACCAATGAATTTGGGTACAAATTAACCCAGAGGTGAGGAGATCTGTATGGGGTCAGCATGCATGAGCCTTGATGTTCTCTATTGGGTCAGCATACTTGAGCCTCGATGTCCCCAGCAGAATCAGCCAGCAGAACTGGGAAGTAGACTCATCCATGACTTTGCCGTTATCATTATTTTGTAGTTTCTGGATGTTCCCCAAGGACATCAATAACAGGTCACAGCTGGGCCTAAGGCATGAGGAATGGCCAATTTGGGACTTCATTTTCTACATCAATTTGTTATGCACACGCGTACGAACCTTTCATGATCTTCGTTTCTCTACCTGTGCAATGGGTATCACATCAGTTGACTTTTCGAGTTTTACAATAGCCATGGCACCACCCATTAGCTTATTTCATTATTATGAGAACTTCCTGTGGAAATAACGATAAAGATGTTCTGGCAGCCTCTGTTGGTCAGTCATCACCTTTCTGCCATCACCTGTTTTGGGATGGTCCTCTGATCAATTCTTATCAAACCCTACAAGGTAAGGGCTACTGGTGTCCCGCTTCAGGGTGAAATGAAACTTGCTGAAGGTTTAGAATGGGGACGGTGGAGAGGGCATAGCTGGAAGAGGACTTGCCACACACAGAGAGGTTCAAAATGAATTGTACAAGGTACTACAGAGAATGGTAGGCTCAGGAGAATATATTAAGGCGAGTATCAGTACAACTCAAAGGCATGTATTTTTCAGTGCTACATATCAAATCCAGGACTTGGCAAATGCTAGTTAGGTGCATCATTACTTGGCCTTAACCGTGTGTGTGTGTGCTTATGTGCGCGTGCTTATGTGCGCATGCACGCACGTGTGCATGCATAGGCACGTGCTGTAGCATGCGTGTGTATCAGAAGACAGTTTGGATAATCTCAGGTGTGGTCCTCATCTTCCTCTTTGTTGTTACTGGATTCCTCTTCCTTCTGTCTCATGATAGTAGCATTGGGATAACACACAAGCATTTCCACACCTGGCTTTTCATGGATTCTGGGGATTTGAACTTAAGTCCCCATGTTTGCACACGAAGCGCCTTATCTGTTGAGCCATCTTCCCAGCCAAACCAGAGCTGCCTGATAGGAAAAAACAAAAACCCCTGAACCCAAGAGATGGATGGGAAGGAGTACATGACACCCTGTCCCCTGCAGAGGACAGTGGGACAACTGGATCTCCCGCTTCAGCTCCTCAGTGCTTTATGTGGGACTATGAGAGTCAGGAGCCCAGGGTTCCCTTGCGGGGCAGTTGACCCTGGCTGCTTGCCTGCTGTGTGCCCCGCTTTCTCCCACTGAGTAGGTTGTATGCAGCCTGGGCTGAGCTCCCCAGGGAGTAAGGCACTCCTCCTCAGCTCCAATTTTAAATTACAGCGCTCTGCGGGGAATAGCACCATGGAATCAGTGTGCGGACCAAACCCGAGTGTTGCCAAGCAAGTATTTCACATTTCATGTTAAATCATATCCTAAAACAAGTGTGAAGAACTGGGATTAAGTGAGAAATATACATTTAAGGGGCTGAGATGACTTTGAATGAGGATGAAATCCAGCTATGCTATCCTGGTCCCTTCTTGGGGAGTCTGGAAACCCCGTTCCGTGCTGAATGTCCAGAGATGCACGAGAAGCAAGAGGCATTGAAGTGAGATAGGGTGTGCTGTCGGGATGGAAGGTGCTAGACACAGTGGTTGTCAGACTCAGGGCAGTGTGGTTTGGGTTTAAGGGAAGAGATTTCTCTGATTATGCATAAATATCCACAGCTGAAAGGAGGGCGGGGTGAGGAGAGCATGGGGGTGGGTAAGGAGGATGGAGGTGTGTGTGTGTGTGTGTGTGTGTAGGATAGCAGAGAGCAGGGCAAAGAGAACAGGCAGAGTGGAAGCATCTCTAGGACAGCCCAGCATACTTGCAGAGTGACTCAGTGCTGGGCACGCAGGCCACTTTTTCTTAAGACACTTCCTTCACAGAGTCTCCTGATCACCAGCAGCTTACGTGGCCTCACAGAGTGGCATGGAGTTCTGGAAGGCACCCACCCTGCTGCCTTTTATTCTGTGTTAGCAGTTTGCTTCTGATTAGAGTGGGGTGTGTCTTGTAACTTGCTGCGCACAGTTCTTGTGATCCCCGCCATCCCCTTGCTCCGTGAGTTGGAGCTCTGCAGGATCAGGGAGACAGGCCATGGGTGCCAGGAGAGCTAGCTCAGCATCAGGGCGGGGATACATGACACCTAGCCTTCAAGCCCAGCTCCCTGGGGACAGAAGCAGGTGGCAGCTGAGGCCAACCTTGCAAAAGGATCCACAGGGCTCTAGAGCTGAGCTAAAAGGAGACAGCTTATTTTTAGTTGTTGGTTCTTCCCTGTTTATATTGCTTAAGTGTTGGCTTATTTATCTAAGAGACTATGGAGCTTAAAAACTAAAAAAAAAAAAAATGTAAATTTTCAGCAAACACTGTAAGAATAACTTTGTGAAAACAAAATGATTTTCTTTCTCCTTCTCCTCCTCCTTCCTCCTTCTTCTCTTCCTCCTCCTCCCTCCTTCTTCTCTTCTTCCTCCTTCCTCCTCCTTTTCCTTCCTCCTCTTCCTCCTCTTCTTCCTCTTCCTCCTCTTTCTCCTCTTCCTTTTTCTTCTTCTCCTCCTCCTCTTTTTCCTCTTCTTCTTTTTTAAAAACAGGGATTCATATATATATATTGCTCCAGGCTGGCCATGAACTCACTTTTGCAGCCAAGGAAGATCTTCCTACCCTCCTGCCTCCTCGAGGGCTGAGATTATCAGGGCACACCACCATGCCTGTTTTATAGAGTGCCAGGGATAAAACACAGGGCATTCTGCACACTACGAAAGCTCTCCGTCAACTTACTACCCACCCCCACTCCCCAAGCCAATCATTTCAATCACTGTTTCTCTTTGAGGTTCTCTGTATGTTGTACATGCCCAACTACTGTACCATCCCAACGATACTATCCTGATGGGTGAACAGTTGCCTCGGCAACATCAGGGGTGTCCTTTCTTGTCACTCATTCTGAGTCTTCATGGATGGGAGGGAGCAGACATTGCTGTGAACTATAGGGGCTGACCAGGCAGCGACTGCTCAGGAACAAACACTTGGCATCTTCACAGGAACGTCATAGCATTCTGGAGTCAGGCAGGCTGAGGTCAAAGTGTTGGCAGGGTTGCTTTTAGTCCTTCACTTGTAGATAGATTGTGTCCTCACGTGGCCTCCTCTCTGTGTGCCTGTGAGATGATCTTCTTTTATAACAGCTTCGGCTATTCGGGATTATGGCCCACCCTGGGGTCCCCATCTTCATTTCCTTCTAAAGACCCTCTTTCTCTTTAAGGGCTCACATTCCAAGGTATCTGTGATTGGGACTTCCAACAAGAACATGCGGCAGGGTAATGGGTGTAGGATTTGGTGGAGACATGACTTAGCCCGTGACACTGGTAAAATGAAATGGCCCAACTGCCAAGGGGAAGAGAAGACAGTTGAAGCATCTCCCCAGCCTCCAGCTTCTTTTTTGAAGATGTATGCCACCTTGGTGCAAGCTACATACCTGCTTGTTAGTACCCAGGCAGATGTCCCTGGTCTGGGCTGCTACCTGAGCACATATTGATGTCAGAAGTCTGTATAGAACTGGCTCCATCCCTTATGGGGCATTGTCGGAGAACTGGTCCTACTATTCATCTATGGGGTGGCAGGGATAAGGGAAAGATACCCTCCCCTCATCTTTCACCACCATTGGCAGGTAGAAGACTTGGCCCTGGGGTCATCAGAACAGGAAAGCTCTCCCTGCCCCTCACCTGCTGCAGCATTTGGGAGGGCAGGCTCTGTACCTTACCTGGGCAGCAGGGTAGAACCTGTCCTGGCTGCAGGGTTTGCTGATGAGCTAACCTCAAACACATGAGAGACTCAGCAAGCTAAACAGCTAGGATACCTCTCAGGCCCAGATCCAAGGCTTTGAATTGGCCCAGCCCAACATCTACCCCACTGATGAACTGCTGGAGTGCATGAAAGGGGGCTGGTTCTACAGACAAAAATCTATGGGGCAACAGAGGATAGCTGAGAGGAGTCCCAGTGAGGGTCCAGGACTGAGAGTGTAGCAGAAGCCAGAGGCCACAAATCACACCAATGACTCACTGCAGTGATCATTTGCAAGCAAAGAAGTGTGGACAGAGGGGTATACTGTATGATGATACATGGTGATACACTACAGATTCTACCTCTAGATTTTTTCTGCTGTGGAGCAGGTTGCTAGGGTAGAGGGTGGGTAGGAAGGGATGGTAAGATGGGTGGAATTAGGGTGCATGATGGGAAACTCACAAATAATCTTTGGGCCATTTCACAAAAAAATAAAGAAAGAAAGAAAAGAAAGAGAGAGAGAGAGAAAAAAAAGAAATAAAAAAAAAAGACAGGAAGAAAGAAAGGGAAGAGAAGAAAGAACTTAGCCTTCTTATTGCTAGGACTAAATGTTTGTGCCACCACGAGATTCTTAACACAGAGAGAAGCCTCCCACTTTTCTACTGCTCATGGTCCTTTGGGAGCTTTCCCAGGCTGAGCCTCTTTCTGCCTCCCATTCAGATCCTGGTAGGTGGCTTATCCAGAGGCCTGTTGTTCACAGGAACATTCGTGCCTAGGTGCCCAGGACTTGGATCATAGAGCCCCTGTTTGCTGGTTCTCTTACATTGTGATATTTGACATTATTATGAGATTTTGGAGATAAGAAAGAAAGAAGAGGTTAAACAATAACATATTTGTCAAGCTGAGAAGGCTCAATTGTCATGGCTAGTGTTTAGATCAACTCGGCATGGGTAATAGTCACTTTGGAAGAGGGGACCTCAGTGAAGAAAATGATCCTACCACATTGGCCAGTCAGTGGGCAAGCCTGTGATACCTTTTCTTTACTGATGATGATATGGGTGGGCTCCTCCTCCTGGGGATGGTGCTACCTCTAGGTGTGTGGTGCTGGGTGGTAGAAGAAAGTAGACTGAATCAGCCACAGAGAACAAGCCAGAAAGCAGCGCTCCTCTGTGATCTCTTCTTCAGCTCCCACATCCAGGTTCCTGCCCTGACTACCCTGGATGATGGACTAGAAGCTGTAAGAGAGAAATAACCCCTTTCCTCAACAGGTTGCTTTTAGTCATGTTGCATTGTCGAAGCAGTAGAAACCCTAATTCAGGCGCTAGTGCAGTGATCTGAGCTCAGTGTTCAATCCTTTGAAGTGATTTGGTTTAGAATCCCTACGGGAGGGGAGGGCACTTGCTGAGACTGAGCACCCTGGTCAGCCAAGATCCCAGGTGCCAGCTACTTCGTTTGTTTCTGAGACAAAATCTCTCATTGGTCTGGAACTCAGTGAATGGGCTAGCCTGGCTGGCCAATAACTCCCAGGGCTTCTCTTCTCTCTGCCTCCCCAGGGCTGAGGTTAAGATTACACACTACCACCATGCCTAGCTTTTTTTATGAGTTCTGGGGGCACTGAACTCAGATCTTGCTGCTTGTAGTAAAGCACGTGACTTAGCTGTCATTGTAGCCTGAAAAAGAAAAAAGGTCCTGTTGGTGAGAAAATTCCAGTTCAAGTTATAATTCTTTCAGTTTAAGGCCTAGACCTAAGTAGACCGTCTGTCCTTTGCACCAATACAGCCATGGTGTCGTTTCTGTCTTGGAAGGGGATAGGGTTAGGAATGTGGGCCTGGAGGGGGCTGTAGGGGTCAAGTCTTAAGGGAACCAAGAGCCTCTCCCAGGACAAGCTTGCCTGAGTTCAGTGTTTCTGTGAGAAGCCCCCTTCCCCCTACAGACTTGTGTCATGCTTGGATCTCATCCTGGAGGGCAGACAAACTTAATCTTGACCCAAATGGAAATGAGGGCCCCCACTTCCTCTCCATGCTCCCAGATCTACTGAACAAAGCAGACATGTGGCACCTAAAAAGGAAACACTGGGCTGTGGTGTCTGGGATGGCTGTTGAGGTGGCAAAGTCAAGATGGACTCCCAGTGAGAGGTAGCAGCTGGGTGGGGGGCATAGCTATAGAATTTGGGGAGACAGATGGCCTCTGATTCTTTCAGGGTTTTACTTGGTAGACAATGTAAAACACCTGGGGCATTATTTCTTCTCTTCATTTCTTGCCCCTTCAAGGGAAAATGCTTTGCAAATCAGAAGATCAAGCCTCTTCCAGGTGGAGAACCCTTTGGGATGGGGCAGAAGTCTATTTTGTAAAGTAAATCAGTCATTCTGACGATTGGTGATCCCAGCAAGCCTCCAGATGTTCCGAAGTGTCCTTGCCCTCTGAGACCAGACCACATACCACAGGAATATGGAATGGTTTAACCTCTCTCCAGAGATGGAGGTGGGCTGATGTAAGAGAAGAGAGGTGTCTACACAACTATTACCTGGTCACTGTCTTCAATTAAATGCAAGCATTTCATCAGGGTGCCCGGCATATTACCAGTTGAACAATTAACACTTGCTCTGTTTTCATACCCCTCGTTTGAGGTGTTTAGTCTTTTCCCATTGGCTCACAAAGTGTACTGAAGACCTACTATGAGTCAGTACATGTGCTAGCTCTTGGACCCAAGGATTGCCAAGTATTCTTTGAGACTTTGAGAGTGCATTGGCAGCTGGGGGATAGGCATTAAATAAGCAAACAAAGCCGGGCGGTGGTGGCTGCGCACACCTTTAATCCCAGCACTTGGGAGGCAGAGGCAGGTGGATTTCTGAGTTTGAGGCCAGCCTGGTCTACAGAGTGAGTTCCAGGACAGCCAGGGCTATACAGAGAAACCCTGTCTTGAAAAACTGAAAAAAAAAAAAATAAACAAACAAACCAAAACAAAAACAAACCCAAAACAAAACAAAAACTTTCCAAACTCCCAAAATCAAAAACCAAACCAAACCAAACCAACAACAACAGCAACAACAACAACAACAACAACAACAAAACCCTAGTATGACAACCATTGTAGGGACAGCAGGGATGACATTCAAATAACCAAGCAAATTACAAACTACAAACCCAATATACTCTGCAGAGGAAAGGTGGGTGGCAGTTTGGCTAAGGGGTCAGGGGATCTTTGCTTAACAGAGAGCAAAGGCTCTTAGGCTGAAGTCTAATGGGGTCACTGACATAACAGAAGCGGTGGCTGAAGAGCTGAAAGGATTCTGGTGTGACAAAACAAGGCTATTTTAAGGAACTGAAGGTAGGCCTGGGTATCGGCGTATGGAATTTGGATTTTTCTCTACAAGTAACAAGCAACCCTGTGAGATAGTTAGTACTCATACAAGGCAATGCTGTTTAACAAACATGAGAGAAAAAAATCTCAGGGGCTCCCAGGGATAGATGACCGTTTATACCTCATGACTGTTTATACCAGCTTCCTTCTGGGTCATCTGCAGCCATGGCCCTTAGGGCTTTACTGTGGGACTTAGCTGAAGACATCCTTCAAATTTGGATCATGCCTTTCTCATGTTGGAGGCAAAAGAGCCCCTGATGAGGCTGGGTGCTGTCTCTGATAACACTCACGGGTCCAAGGCCAAACCTCAGAGGGGTGAGAGCAGGTATCTGGGAGCTTGGGGATATAGAGAGGAACAGTGAAGAGTCGGGATTAGGGCCAGGAGAAAGAGGTCTAAAGCAGGGCAGGTGTTTCAAGCCCCTGTGGTGTTGGTGGTATGAGACACGCCCTAGAGAGCGTGGAAATACAGATGTAGGTGGAAGGGTCAGTACTGAGCTCAGAGGCTCCTGTAAGCCTCCAGGCAGATGATGATCCCTGGCTAAGGAGGTAAAGGAGGAGGTGGAGAAAAGAGATTCAAGATTTCAAAGGTGAAATAGAGAACTGTCTCCGGGTGGGCTTGGTCTGAGCATGCTCAGTTTGAGATTCCTTGGCCACACCCATGTGGATGATGTCATATCAGGCCTAGTTGAGTTCTATATGACTATACTGTGTATAAGAGCATCCCCCTACGCCCTCAGCTTCCTTCAGAATGTGATCTAAGAGTTCTCCTGAGAGTAACCAGTGGGCATAAGCTCTGAGAGTTCATTTCCTAGCTCTTAGGATACTGAGTTATTAAAACCCAACACTGTTCACGGGAACACCTCTTCCCAAGTCCTCTCAGGTTAAGAGGGAACATGCTCTTTTTCTTCCAGATTTTCATTTATTGGTACAAATGTTCAGTACCAACTGGAGACCATACTTTCTTCTCCTCCTCAGTAACACACTATGGAGGGAACCCAGGGAATTGGTGTGTGAAAATCAGTTCCCGTCCACTTCTCTTCTTCTTTCACCCCAAGAGTCTATTGGTCACCCAGATCGAGGCCCAACACAAACGGCTCTAGCATTTTCCCATCTGAAACTGGCAAATACAGTCCAGGATGGTGAGCAGCTATCTTTGCGAAAAGCTCACGGACCACTGAGATAGGCTTTAATTCTTTTAGAGGCAGCCAGCCTTCTTCGAGTATGCTTTATCTTCTATAAATTACTATCGTTCAAGGGCGTTCAGTATTCAGAATATGAGACAAGATGGACCCAGGTTTCCTGTTGTGTTACCCTAAATATAGTTTCCACAAACACTGTGCGATTGTAAAACACATTATGGCTGGAGTCTTGACCACTCCCTTCCTTCCCCAGATAATATCCTCAATGCACAGCTAAAGTTACTGGAACAGGAGGACAAGATCACATGGAAGGCCAGATATCTCAGCAACAATAAGGCAAGTGTGGTGATGTTTGGTCTTAACATGGTACTAAGAAAGCCAGTATTGTATTTACCCACCTGAATGGTATCCCACAAGTAGTTCTTTCAGAACATACTAGAAAACAATTATAGTCCAAATCTGAGCTTATTCCAAAATCTAAAGCCAGCAAGTCCTAAATACAGCTTGCTTACCACCACCACTAATATGTTTTAATGTGTGTGTGTGTGTGTGTGTGTGTAGGTTTGCATACATCTAGAGATCAGAGGTCAACCACAGTGAGGTTTCTCAGGGGCTTTTCACCTTGACTTTTTAGACAGGTTCTTTCACAGGCCTAGAGCTCAGTGATTAGGTAAGCTAGGCAGATTGGCCAGTGAGCTCCAGGGAACCCCAGGTGGCTGTCTCAGCCACCCCCACCCCAGTGCTATGGTTACAAGGGTGTATCACTCTGCCTGGCTTTTTAATGCAGATGCTGGGGCTCGAACTTGGGTCGACATGTTTGTAACTTGACCAACCTCATCCCTAGCCCCTCAGTTATATTTTGGATATGAGCTCCAGGAGGCCGTGTCCCCTTGGCATTTCTCAAAACACCTGTCTGGAGGGCACAAAGAAAGTATTTGCTGAGTGGAGCATAGGTCGCACCAGCTGTGACTGGGAGAATACATCCCTCTCTGACAGCTTCTACCTGTAGGAAGGGGAAAATGTTGAACATGGAGTGGTTTAGCCAGGCTGTGTAAACGTGGGTTCTGAGGTCACAGAACCAGGGCTGGAGTCCTGGCTGGGGCTTCTCAGTTGAGTATCTTTAAAACCTGATTCCCTCCGGAAGCACGGGCAAAAGGAAAGGATACAATGTGTAAAACGCTTGCAGAAAGTGTTATCACCTTCTCAGTAACAAGAACAGGATAGAGGTAAGAGCAGGTTCTGTTAGTAAAATTCCAGGAGATGCGGGAGTACTTTCCTTATACCACTAACCCCAAGTTCCCTCCAAGTTACCTTTGTTAGGAAACATGGTCTTCTGTGAATATCCATTGCAGAGAACTTTGAAGGACATATGGCCACTGTGTCCTTCTTTGAGTACCCAGGACTGAGCCCTGTGGTCCGATTAGAACCTGTGGGCAAAGTGAGATGTACAGACCAAAGGACGTTGGCTTGTCTGGCCTACGTAAGAACCTTGGAAAGGGTCTGTGTAATTATGCAAGTGTCACACAGCCTACCTGGCTCTTCAGGGTTTGGTACACACCCTAGTTTGAGTCTCAGGTTTAGGGATCGCAAGATGCTTGGCTGGGGGTGAATTAGATGTTTTGAATCAAGAAAGGTGCACCTGTCCATGCCACTGCGCAGAGGGACCCACACAAGGCAGGGGAGGGGGCTGTGGGTGTGACTGGGAAGATCTGACTGTGACTCTTGCCCTGCATTGTGTGGGAAAGCCCGGAGTCTTCAACTGAAAGGCAAAGGCCAGGGCGGCCTCTCCGGTTTGCTTCCTGCATTCTTCTGGCTACCAACTGCAAGAAGGAATGTGCTAGAATAGTACTCACCCACGAAAGGAATGAGGTTCTGACACCTTGCTACAGCGTGGCTGCACCTTGAAAAACAGCTTAATAAATGACGATGTTATTCACAAAGGGACCGGTATGGCGCTATTCCACTTCCGGGAGGTGCGAGGGTAGACATGCTGGGACGGGGGGAGACAGAGGTCACCGGGAGCGTTTTCTGGCTTCCCGGTTTCAGCATGAGAGGAAAGTGAAGTTCTGGAGATGGGTGGTGGTTAACGGTTGCACGTATTTAACACCACTGGAGTTAAAATGGTGCATATTATGTTACGCATATTATAAGATGCCTCCCCCAAAAGATACGGTATAAATAGGTTATAATATGGGATTCTAAACCTCTTTACTGTTTTTCAGAGGGAGAGAGACCAGAGGACAGTGGGAGGTAAGTGGTATGTATGCTGGAGCTGGGTAGCGTCTTCTGGCTTGGCAGGTACTGGGTAGGGATAGAGTAGGATTCAGAGACCTACCTTTGGCTGGGCCTCGAATTCTTTGCTGTTAACACGGTGTATGGGGTTCCTCCCATTCAGCCTCTAACCCCTGACCTCACCCCATAAGCACTTAAACACCCGGGTTCCACTTGATTTTTAACCTAGTTCTAAGTGCCATCTTTGTTTACTTTTGTAAACAACAGGAGCAGATCCTATTTGGTTATCACTTAAATGTTAAAAAGAAAAGAAAAGAAAAAAACCCCACCAATAAGAGGGAAAAACGTGGAAGGAAAACCACCTCCGCGTGTGCAGGTTTTGAAAAAACCACCCTTCTTGACAATAAACAGGCAGGCTGGGAGGGCGCGGCTGGGAGTCTTTGGAGGGGGCGGGCATGCTGCTCTGCGGCGCCCTCTGGTGGCCGCATCCCGGCATGGTCACGCTCCGTTGAGGCTTCTCCTGAGGTTGGCACTTGGGGTCTTGGTGAAGGACAGTTCTCAAAAGGAGATTTACAATCACAAGCACGCAGCGTGGTGCTTCAGGTGGAGGCATGGAAAACACATCCATTCTGGAAGGCTCTCTCTCCGTTAGTGGCCAGTGATGAAGATACCAAGAAACAACAACAAAAAAAAAAAAGCAAAAGAAGAAAACCGTGTGGCCCATTCATTATTTTTATGTTGTGTGATATTGTCCCTCAGAGGGTAAAGCTGATGAGAAGAATAAGTGATTGAAACAAGCATTTCATTCCCTTGGCAGGAATTCAGTCATTAGTGATATACCTATTTTACAAAGGGAGATTAGATAAATTAGAGATTGAAGAAACTGCAGCAGATGTTTCCCCTCTGATAAGCACCATTCTATTAAAAAAAAAAAAAAAAAAAAAAAAAAACAAGTCTAGGGGGTTGGAATTTGCCCAGGAAACAGGAATACATGGGTTTTAGGTCCTTTGACATTTTAAAAATTCAAAGAAATACTACAAGTGGGATCACTGACCAACACAGGGACTTACACAGGACTGTACACAGCCACAGCCATGGTGGCTTAAGTGATGAGGTCTCCTCCAGGTGTGTGTGTGGGGTAAGAGGTGCCCCACATGCTTTCAAGTTCTTCAGCAGCTTCTTGTGGACGCTGTATGTTCTGAGGCAGTCCTGGGAGGAGGGGAGGCTCCAGAGCTGGTGACTTGATGTTCAGGTGCAGCAAATCTTAGTGAGGAGAAGCACATCCCCTGGGAGTTGGCGCTGGATGCAAATTCCTGTCCCCACATCTGGCTCTCTGGGGCAGAGCAGTTTGGGGATGCTAAGGCTACTGAGTGTCAGGATCACGGATGGTATCAGAATCCTCTGGGGTGCTCAGAGAGACCTGCAAAGGCTTGTCCCTAACTCCTAAAGATAGTGTAAGACAAGAATTGATCTGGATGGGGCCCAGCTAACTTCGATGAGTGGCTCTGCTTCTAAGACACTGGTGATGATGGACTTGAACTCGGATCTGTCTTTTCTCACCCACAGACCACTGCTCAGAATCCCCTGTCTAGCTATTGGATATTTCCCTCTGTTTGGTAGATGTGCACCTGCCTTCCAAGAAATGTCAGTGATTGAGCTAACAAGTGCCAGATGGACCTAGGATCATGGAAGGGGCCTGTCACCTAGTTTTGGATGAATGGTTTAACCAAAAGTTGGCTGCTTTCTTCTGGGGAGATTTTATTTGTCTTCCAAGAGAGCTATAGGGAGAAACCACATACTAAACTCCGGGCCTTCCTCTGAATGTGGTGTTTCAGATGAGGCTTGGCAAGGCGGTGTTCAACACCAAGTAAAAGATGACATGAAGACATAAAAGTTGCTGGTGAGCATCAGGAACAGGGCGGAGCCAGGATATGTCAGTCTTGGGAAAGGTTACCAAGCAACAGGTCAGGAAACGGAGGTCCTAGGAAGGATGCACAGGGCTAGTAAGTGCCTGGAATTTGAGAACTGACTTTCTTTGGGTCAGGATTCCCAGGACCAGACCAGGCTCCTCTCACATTGTGACCTGTCGAATGAACAATATTTTTGTTGCTATCCCTATAATAAAACACCGGACAGAAACTACATTAAGGGAGGAAGGGTTTATTTTGGCTCCTGGTTTGAGGTATAATCCACCATCATGGAGTGGGTATGACGGTGGGGACCCTCATGGAGAGGGCATGACTTTGGGGGCATGACGCACCTGGTCACATGACTGGCATCTATAGTAGGGAAGCAGAGAGGGGTGAAGGCCAGGCCTCAGCTGGCTTTCTCCTGATTCAGTCTAGGACCCTCGCTCAGTCAGCTGCCCACCATCAAGCGAGGAGGCCGTCTCTCCCTTCTCAGACCTCCCTGGAGACTTGCTCACAGTCGTCCGTCAAGCTGACAGTCCAGAGTAACCACACACTGTTTGTTTAGGTTTGGGCTTTTCTGAGATCAGCAGTGTTGGTTCAATTCAGTGTGTCAACAACTTGGGCCCAGGGAGGTAGTTCAAACACGGTCGGTACCTTCTGATGTGTGTGAGAGTGTGTGTGTGAGTGCGTGTGAGTGCGTGTGATGTGAGAATATGTGTGTGTATATGTGTAAGTGTGCATGTATGTATTAGTGTATGTTTGTCTGTGTGAATGTGTGAGAGTGTGAATGTGTGAGAGTGTGTGTGAGACTGTGTAAGACTGTGTATGTGTGTGTATATGTGTGTATGTATGTGTGAGTGTGTGTCTGTGAGAGGGAGTATGTATGTGTGAGAGTGTATGTGTTGTGAGTATGTGTGTGACAGTGTGTTGTGAGAATGTGTGTGTGATGTGAGGATGCATGTGTGTATATGTGTGAGTGTGTATGCATGTGTAAGTGTGTGTATGTGTGTCTATGTGTATGTGAGTGTGTGTGTATGAATGTGTGAGAGTATGTGTGAGACTGTAAGACTGTGTGTATATGTGTGTGTGAGTGTATGTGTGTGTATATGTGTGAGTGTGTGTGTATATGTGTATATATGTGAGTGTGTGTGAGTGTGTATATGTAAGTGTGTGTGTATATGCATATATATGTGAGTGTGTGTGTGTATGTGTAAGTGTGGGAGTATATGCGTATATATGTGAGTGTGTGTGAGTGTGTATGTGTGTGTATGTGTAAGTGTGTGTGTGTATGTGTGAGTGTGTGTGCACATGGATATGAGGCCAGAGATTAACATCAGGTGTCCTCCATCATTCTCTACCTTCGTTTTCATTTTGGAGGCAAGATCTGTGGATGAACCTGGAGCTTAAGACTTTAGCTAGACTGGCTGGACAGCCGGCCACAGCGTCCTCCCGTCTGTACTTCCCCTGTGCTGGGGATGACATGGTAGGGGATGGTGCCACACACGACTTTTCTGTGAGTACTAGCAACTGAAATCACATGGTCGTGCTTGTGTGACACGCACTCTCCTGACTCAGTCCTCAGACTGGACCTTTTCATGGATGTTTGGAGCCTGTCTCCCAGGCAGGAGGATAAATCCTTGGGATCGATCTGTGTAGACAGGAAGCTGTTAGCAGAGAGAATAACAACAACAATAATGACATTTCATTAAAAGATTTCTTTTTATTGCTGTGTATGTTTGTATGTATGTCTCTGTGTGTGTGTGCATATATGTACGTGTACACCCACAGAAGCCAGAAGAGGGTGTCAGACTCCCTGGAGTTCGAGGGACAGGTAGTTGTGACCAAATATGAGTCCTCTGCACTATTAAGCGCTGAGCCATCTCTGTGGCTCCCGTGCCATTCATTTCTTAGTTGGAGAAATGTCTATTAGGAATCTACAGTGTATGGCCCCGTGCATGCAGAAGAGCAGTTCAGGTGAACAGGGGAGGGTGTTGGGAAGACACCCTGCAAGGGAGAGAGTTGTGAGGGTGTGCTGTAGGGATGAGTGGAGAGTGCGGTGCATCAGGCAAGAAGCAACTCAGGCTTCCAGTTGACCCTCATCCTAGAGCACTGGAACCATGCAAGGGCTTTGAGGGGAGGAGAACTGTGGTCACCAGAGTGAGCGACAGTTTAAGCCGCCATATACCCATGGCCCAGCTGTCATACTGACTGAGCAGCACATGACCAAATTTGTTTCACTTCTCCAATCGCCACTTCTTTCTCCCTACTTAGCTGTCAAATGCTTCTTGATTTGCTTCGGGGTCATGACCCCATAGGCCAGCTGTGTTGCTTGGTCTATGTCAACCTGACAGGAACCTAGACATATCTGCATAGAGGGAATCTTAACTGAGAAATGCTTCCGTAAGATTGGCCTATAGGTGAGTCAGTGGGATAGCATCTTGATCACTGATTGATGTTGATGGGTCCAGCCTGGGGGTGGGGGATGGGAGTGGTGCCATCCTTGGGCAGGTGGTCCTGAATCGTATAGGAAAGCAAGCTAACAAAGCCATGGAGAGCAAGCCAGTAAGCAGAAGTCCTCCATGGCCTCGTCTTCAGTTCTTGCTTTAAGGTTCCTGCCTGGAGTCCCTGCCCTGACTTCTGTAAGTGAAGGACTGTGACCTCAGAGCTATCAGCTGAAACAAATCCTTCTTCCCCAAGTTTCTTCTGGTCAAGGTATTTATCACTGCAATAGGAACCCCAACTAAGATGCCAATGTGAGCTGAAAACACACAGAGGGAATCTCTAATAAGCAACACCTGTCAGTAAAAAAGCCAATGATCAGTGAGCTGAGGCAGGAAATAAGAGGTGGGACACTGGGAGGAAGAGAGGATTCTGGGATAGAGTGACAGAATAAAAGGAGCGATGCTGGGAGAGACGCTGACGAGACATGAAGGAAGAAGCAGGCAGGACTGAAGAGAGGTAACTAACCACGTGGTAGACATAGAATAGTTTGAATGGTTGAATAAGTTACAAGCTAGTCAGGGAATGAGCCAAAGCTTATGGCCTAGGCATTTAATAATAAATAATTAGTCTCAAAGTCATCGTTCCAGGAGCCAGGGATGGGAAAGGAATATTTAGAATTTAATTTTTTTTCTTTTACAAAAATATGCCTCGAAATACCTGTAATACAGCAAACTCAATGAACATGGCAGGGGAGCCTAGACTACACAGAATGTACTCAGGACACTTGCATCAGCCTATACTCTGGAAACCATCCAACATGAGCCTGCCTAACGGTCAAGTATTGAGTGTCTCGTTGCAAATTTTCAACTATTTAGAGTGAAGAAGACAGCGGCTTTTCCAGGTACACCTTCATGTCAGACAGCTGGGTTATCCTCAGTATAACCATCTGTATTTTAAAGCAGGTCCCTGGTACCATTTTCCCCTGTACACATTTAAATGTGTGTTTCAGAGAGAAGCCTGCAGTGTTACCCCCATGTCACAGAAACAACCTATCTAAAGACAGAATCCAGTTGGTTCTACTGTTCTCCGATGTCCCTCTGACTTGGTGGAGGTTGGGTTGACTCAGGGTCTGATCAGGTCCCTAGACTGAAGAGCTAATATAGCTCTTAACTTCCCTCCCTCCCTCCCTCCCTCCCTCCCTCACACAACGGAAGAGGACATAAAAAAAAACTTGGCCTTTTGAAAATGCACATACTCCCTCCTCCCTCCTCGAGCTCTCTATGGTCCACCTGAGGACCAGGCTTTCCTGATCCTGTGTCACATCCCCCATCTTAGATTTGCTGATGGTTTAGCATGTTTGTCTCTTGGCTTCTGTGGATTTCAGAGTGGATGCGGTTCCAGCTTGACTTTTTGGGGAAGTCAGCCTCTGGTGTGCTGGTTCACAGCACTCTCGGGCCAGGGACGCTTGCAAGGTGGCCGTAGGCACAAAGAATGCTAAGAAAATTAGTGGATTAAGTAGTTGTGTTTAAACTGCCTAATAAATACTTATATTCTAAACATTTATTGGCCTTTTGAAAATGCATATATGTAAATCAAATGAACAATATTTCCTTTGCATTCTTTTAAAAGTTTTTCTTTACTTAAAATGCTTAGATTTAGTTATTTTTCACCAATAGGTACATATATGAACGTGCATGTGCCATGGCACACATGTGGAGGGCAGAAAACAATTTGTGGAAATTGGTTTTCTATCATGTGATTCCTGGGGACTGAACTCATGCTATCAGGTTTGGTGGCAAGCTCCTTTACCTGTGGAGCCCTCTCACAGGCCCTTCATTGCATTCTTAAATAATCACTATCACTAGTGGACACTAAATAGCTTCTCACGTTTCCTCTTTTGTCTGAGTTTTACAAGTTATCAGGTCACAGACGGAAGTCTACCACTGCTTTAGATACACGGTTAGTGGTATTAGGATTGCTTTGCCTCCTGTGTAAGCATCCCCACCATCCACCACTGGAACCTTAGTAGAGTTCCGGATTGACATTTTATACTTTAGACACTCCCTGTTTCCCAGGGCTTGATTTCCCTGGGAAATTACCGTTTCTTTTTTCTTTTTGATTCTAAAATTTTGATGTTCTCACTACCTCATGCACAAATGATCTCTCTCTGTCTCTCTGTCTCTGTCTCTCTGTCTCTCTGTCTCTCTGTCTCTCTCTCTCTCTCTCTCTCTCTCTCTCTCTCTCTCTCTGTTTTCTACTTAGAGTGACGTCACCATTAGGTCAGGTGGCAGCATGAGCTAATTCTTCATTACTTCTTAAGGCTTAAAAGTAGTCTGTTTATACAGACTTACCACAGCAGGTGTATCCATCCAGCCTTTCCTGAGGGAGACTGGGCAGTTTCTACTACACAGTTGCTGAGAGTCACACCATCAAGAACATTGTTGTACAAGCATTTGTTTGGGTTCCTGTGCTTAGCTTTTTTGGTATGTAAGAAGTAACCCCAATCTGGGAACCCTAACTTTACAGACAATAGGACACTGTTGAAAGGCATGTTCTTGGTCAGAGCTTGTAGTTTGAACAGTGCTGGGCAGGTGCTTTTTCTTCAACAGCTTCTCCTATGTAGCCCTGTGTGCTCCTGGCTGGTCACAGTCACAGTGCACCTGGGACCACATGGTGGGATTTAAAAATCTCTGACTTGGTGAGAGATGGGGACTTAGAACCTGTGACTGTCCATAAGAGACATGAAGAATTTGAGGCAACAAAAGGAACGGAGGGACTGAGTTGAAAGGAACTGTGGAGACAGCTGGTGAAGTCAGGGTTTTGTTGCCAGGGAAACCTCAGGGGTGTCAATGTCTTTTATCGACAGGGAAGTATAGTGTGGTAGTGACTTAGATGACATAGCAGCGGCCCACGATGCTGAGTGGACCTGTTTGTACTGACTGAGTGGGTGTTGCGTGCAACTTAAATCCTGGTGGTCCTTTCAGGGTATGAGACAAAAGTGTTTATGGCAAATGAACCCTTCCTTTCCTGCTTCCAGTTGGTTTTCCTCTGGTTCTCCTGCCTAGGAAAGCCAGGAGAGACACGTTGCATTTGTTGCCACCAGAGACAGACTCCAGTCCTGCTTGGCTTCGGTGTAATACTCAGATTCGAAGAGAGTTGATGAAAATATCAAAGGATTGGTTTAACTTTCAAAGGATGATTGAAATTGCCTTCATGGCACCAGGCTGGTGTTCTTTGGTTCTAAGAATTGTGTAGAGTTGCCGCTTACTTCTGTTGCTACGTTCAGAAATGGTCATGTGACTGAGTAGGGAGAGAATCCAGGTGGTAATCCCAAGTGAATGACAAGATCAAGTCCCTGCTAGAGGAACATGGCTTTGTCCTTAATCAGGTTTTGAATTCAGTGTTGTTTTCTGTGGTGTTGTGAGGGCTTCTGCTTCTGAGGCGAGCGGGCCCAGTGGTCAGTCACGGGAACTTGCCACTCAGGTCCCTGTTGGTGAACAGAGTATGCCGAGTATGCTGATGTCTTTGTGGCCTCTCTCACTTTGATGTTGGGTTTAGTAAAGCCTTTCTCAAGCAGCAAAGGCCTTCAAAGCTTCAGGACCCATTAGGTATTGTCTTGGACCAGGAATTCATGGCCAGCATCTGCCTGTAAGCTATAGAAAAATCAGAAGACATATTCAGATGGGTAGCATGGACTCCTTAGGTGGCAGTCAGTGCTGAGCTTGCTCGTCCCTCCTGGTATGAACCAACAGAGAGCCCAACCCAGGCTAATAGTGTTTATATTAGAGCCAACATATCCCTATACTTCATCATGCCACAAAGAGAGGCATTGAAGTTGGTTCGGTCCACTAATATTTACAGAGCACCTCCTAGGAGCCACACATTGTTCTGCTCTCTGCTTGCACCAGGAGAACAAACAGATATTGTTCCTGCTCAGTCGGGGCCTATAGCGAGTGAGAGAAAGGCATAAAAGAAGAACAGCAAATAACCCCACGCTAATAAATATGCAACTCAGAGGTGTGGCAAATGCCACGAGGGACAAACAGGGAGGGTGGGAAAACAGTGAGCGAGTCTCTGAGTAAGGGGCTCTTGGGATGAAGCCTAGCTATGACAGGAGTTAAAGGCCTCTGAGAAGAGAAAGACCCTGTTAAATTTGTACTGCAAGTTAATGTGGCCTGAGAGGAAGCCAGAAAGGACAGCACAGGCTGTGCCATAGGCCTCTCACAGATTTGGATTTCCTCAGCCATGTGATGGAAGCCACAGAGGTCCAAAAAGCTGGGCAGTGGCATAGTTCCAAGGGGAAAGGAGTCATTCTGGTATGGGTTAGACCAGAGTGGTGAAGGACATATAGGGCCTATGAGGTGACAGGGGGAAGAGGCTGTGAATGGTGGGGCAGGATTGAGAGGGTCTGTCTAGGAGGAAAAACAACTAGGGAAGGTATTGCCTACACTGCTTCCACACTCAGTAAGCTCGGCAGGTCCCAATGGCTGACAAGACCCTAGAGGCCAGGGCTAGGCACTGTCTTTCCCAGGCCTGTTATGATACAGTCCTACTAACCAGGTGGCACAGACCATTCTAGAAACTACAGATTTAAGGGCCAGATGTGGCAGCATCACTTCAGTGTCCACCTCTTCTTTAGAAATCCTTTTGTTTTTTTTTTTTTCCTGAGACAGGATTTCACTGTGTAGCCCTGGCTGTCCTTGATTCTGCTCTGTAGACCAGGCTGGCCTTGAACTCATACAAAAAGATCTGTCTGTTTTTGCCTCCTGAGTGCTGGGATTAAAGACCAGTCTTCCTTCAGTGTTCTCTGGCTCCAAGTCTTCACCAGGCTGGCTTCTCAGAGAGACCGTGTGAGGACACCTCTCTCCCCACGTCGTGACTCTATATTAACCAATCTTATCTGCACTGACGTTGTTTCCAAATAATGTCCCTCTGAGGTTCTGTGGGCCAGGGCTCCAGTAGACTCAGGTCAACTCACGGCACATTTGGAAGTCTGTGTTGACCTTCAGCTCAAGGCCAGCTCTGAGTTCATAAAGGAGGGCCAGTGTAGCTATGGAAGGGAAGCAAAGCCAGTTCCCTAGGGAGGTAAGAGGAGCAGCTAGCCTCAGTCTCCAGGTCCCACAGGGGCCATGAAACTTGCACAGGAAACAGGGAGTGTGACTCAAAACCTGCTTTCTGCAAGCTAGAGTTTCTAGTCTGACACACACAGAGTATATTAGATAGTTTTGTGTAAACTTGACACAAGCTACAGTCACCTGAGAGGAGAGAATCTTAATTCAGAAAATGCCTCCATAAGATCAGGCTATAGGAAAACCTGTAGGGCATTTTCTTAATGATTGACATGGGAAGGCCCAACCCTTAGTGGGTGGCACCATCACTTGGGTAGTAGTACTGGGTTCTGTAAGAAAGCAGACTGAACAAGCCATGAGGAGCAAGCCAGTGAGCAGCACCCCCCATGGCCTCTGCATCAGCTCCTGCCTGCAGATTCCAGCCCTGCTTGAGTTCCTGTCCTGACTTCCTTCAGTGATGAACAGTGATGTGGAGAAGTAAGACAAATAAACCCTTTCCTCCCCAAGTTGCTTTTGGTCATGGCTTTTGGTTCAGCACAGCAACAGAAACTTGAACTAAGATGCTGAGACATAAACATTATGAACTTTAGAGGATGGATCTGCGTCAGTGTCTACTCACACTTGATGAGGAAGGTGAACTCAGGTTCTTAGTACTTTAAAGATGAGTGAATGCTGCATTTCTAATGAGAAGAGCCAACACTTTCTAGGTCATCTGCTGGGTAGACGATTTCTTTCATCGGTGGTGCCCACTAGCACTGCCTGACTTTAGAAGGTAATAAAAGACAATCATAGCTTAAAGCTGAGAATTGAAATGCACAGGGTACTGGACATGGACAGGCCAGGGCAAGTGTCCATGACGGCAGCTTCTTGGCAGGACCAATCTCTTCTCTCCCCTTCCTCTTCCTCCTGCACTGTCCGTCTGCCCATCTTGTGGAGGTCGGAAGACAACCTCTGCTCTTCTGTTCCTCAAGTGCTCTTAACCTGCTATTTTTCTCCAGACAGGGTATCTCACTGGCCTGGAACTCACCAAGTATCCCTTAGGGGTCCATCTTGCTCCACCTCCCCAGTTCTGGGATTACAAGCGTGTGCCACCATAGCGGGTGGTCTTCTATGCATCTTCGGGGGACTGAACGCTGGTCTTCATATTTTCAAGCCAAGGGGTTTGCTCATTGAGTCACCATCCCAGCCCTGGAAACACCTTTAAAGTGGGATCATGCCAACAGTTGCAGGATTTTGGCTATGATCATGTGTGACACCAAGGAAAAAGGCTCAGGAGCTAGCTATCAGTCCTGTGCTAAGCTCCTATTCCGGCCCAAGCCTTAGTGTGCGCCTCATGCTAAGCAAGAGTCAGGACATGGAAGTGTGGGGTCACCCAAGTGACATGGCAGAGCTAGAATTTTTTCCCCCTCTCTAAACTTTGCCTTCAGTGTGGTCTGCCTGTCTGTTGTAAGAAGCCTGCCTGGTTTACCAGTCACATTTACGAGGCACAGTGGCTAACTAGACTATGGAATAAAGCCAGGGTTTAGCCTGGGGCAGGAGAAAGAGACAAGTGTCCAGGCTTTGTGAGCTTTCTGGGGACTTGGAGATCTTTATCTGAAAACATCAGGAACATGCAGAGCCCATTCAGTAACCATCTCCTGCTGTGGGTGGGATATTTTTATTTTGGAAAGTACCTACTAGTAATTTTAGTATCCACCCCATTTTTCACTTTTGACTATCCATTTGTCCCCCTCTTTCACGTTCATGGTTTCAGGGTACCCAGTAATTTCTTTGGAGAAAATGTAAGATGGAAATTACCTGAAATAAAGAATTCCTGAGCTGGGGTGTGTGTATGTGTCTGTGTGTCTCTGTGTATGTGTCTGTGTGTATGTCTGTGTGTGTCTTTGTATGTGTGTATGTCTGTGTGTGTCTTTATGTGTATTCGACCTCCCAGAACCTCAAAATATAAAAACAAAATCCCCGTGTTGTTCTGAGTTTGGTGACATCCTACCCAGTCCCTCTCAGTTTCACCTGGAACCTGTTCCACCAGGGCTGGCTGCCCAAACAACCCTTGATCCTTTGAATAATGACACCAATGTTAATTTAATGGTGGCAGCTATTTGAAAATATCAGAGACTCTGGACAGTGATTCCTTCAATGACAAACGGGAGAGTTCATGACTTAGTCAGGAAAGAGAAAAACTATACTGAGGTCCCGAGATCTTCAATAAAAGTAATCCTGTCTGAGACTGCAAGGAGGGAAAGGGACACAAGTGCTGATTTGACACTCCTTACCCTGCAAAGGTTAAGGTCTCTGGTGCGAGAAGCACTTAGCTAAGATGAGAAAGCATCAAATGATGGGACTCAGTACTGTCCGAGGCCACAGCATCCTTAGAGTGTGTTGGCACATGTCCTGACCTGCGGTTGGAAGGCAAGTGGTGACCTCTGTATGACCTTTATTTCATAGGTGAGAGTCTCACCACTCTCATCAGTGGGGAACTGAGAAGGACTGGCTAGGATGTCATCACTGGCCTGGCCATGATCACAGGTCTGGTTACTTCCAAACTGGCCTGCTGTGACTTCCCAGGTGGGCAGAGAGTATACACCAGCCTCGTCACTGCAGCTCTGGCTGGAGCGGCTGCGGGAGGTGGGCTTGTGTTCAGGTGTTCCAGTAGAATAAGTGGTGGAGACAGAGGTGTCCAGGAGGATCAGAGATCATGCCAGGCTCCGCACGCAAGCTGTGAAGTCGAGCAGTGTTTGTCTCTTTGGAGGGTCAACTTGGATATCTAAAAAAGGGGTACCTTCCTCTCAGGTTGAGTGAATCATGGGATCCTGGCAAGCATGTGGACTTGTCCATTCATTTGGTTGCATGCTGGGGGATCTAAGTCTGTGTCCTGGGAAGTCCCGTGGTCCCAGCCAAACTTGGGTTGTTTGTCATTCTCTTAATGGAAAAAAGAAAAACCATCTAAGACTACCTATCTCACAAATCACATGACACGTGTCCAATGCAAACAATGAGTCTCGAACATGTTAGAACTTACAGCCTCTTGTTGACGTGGAAGCAACATCCTTCCCTGGTGAGCTAGCTCCTTCTCAATTTAACACCAGATAGAGCAAGGTTCAGAATTTCCCAAATCTTTGTCTTCCCTGAAGCTGAAGTGAGCTGAAGATGGTGTCCAGTATTCAAATCTCCCCGTTCTGTTCCGAGAAACACTGAGCCATTTATGTACAGAACTAAACTCCCCAAATTGTGCTAAATCATGTGATTTAAACACTGCTCTGTCTAGGGATGAAGACCAAGGCAATGCACAGTCCCATTAATAATGAATGGTTTGCCGGATTCTAATCCTGTTAAGCACACAGTTGCCCTGCAAATGTATTAGCGATGATGTGTATTTGTGAATTAAGCTCTCCGAGCGTCAGGTTTATGGGCCTAATTGTCTATTCAAAAGGCTATCACTTCATCGCCTCATGAAAATTAAAAAGGTCCCTTTTGTGGGAGTGTTGTGTTAATCCTCCCAGTGATATTTCCCTTTCTTTTCCATTTCCTCTTTATTGAGTGTTATTATAATTTAAATGCAACTGAAGCAAATCCTGCCATTATACTGAAATTGATTATTAAAATAACACTGATAATTATTCTCAGGTACTAGAAAATAACACATATGCAGTGCTGGCAGGGAGATTAAACACACCCTTCCCCCTGGAAAAGGCGCAGGTCACTAAAAATAGGAGAATGGGTCAATATATCTCCGAAATAGACTGAAGATTTAGTGGCTGTTCTACCTCATGGAAGTCTGAGTGATTTCCACTAAAATTATCATCTGAATCCATGTCTGATGAGATAGTGAGAACAGTTTATTTGAGAATGTCTAAGTACTAGGCTCTAAGGGGACTTTTCTTTAACCACTTTTTTTTTGAATTATAAAAAAATCCTTTCAGATGAAAAAAAATATTATATCCAGTGCCTGGTCTCTATTGTCAAATGCACTCAGGGGAAAATTTTTAGTGAAATTCTGTTTTGAACACCAAAAGAATTTGTCTGTTTTTAGTTTTTATTTTTTTTTAAAGCCAAAAAAAAAAATCCTTTCTTTTAGAATGTGTTTAGAAAACTCAAAGGTATCTTTGTCTTTAAACTTCAACCAACTCAGGACTTAGGACTGCTCTGTTTGAAGAATTTTCTTTTGAAAAGCAAAGTTTGGGGGGGGGGCTGAGACCATCCGTGCAGCACTGCCTGGTGCTGGTACCTCTGGCCTCCTCTCCTTTAGGGAATTTGCAGGATTTAGTGCTCAGTGTCTGAAGCAATGGGCAGACGGACAGGTGACCACTGAGCCACGGAGCAAGCATGCAAGGAGATGACCTTTAAGGTGCCGCTAGGAAGAGTGAGTAGTCAGGGTAACATTCCTCCTTTCAAAAATAATTTCAAAGAAGCTGCTGCCCAGAGAGGACGCACATGCTGCAGTCTGGCTTCAGCCACAGGCTTAGACTTCACAGATGGAGACCGTCCAGGCCATGCTCAGCTCAGATACAGATCCTGCTTGCTTTCTTTGGAAAATTGATCATTCTAACATTGCTGGTAGTATGTGGAGTCAAACTGGTAAACTGGCCTTTAGAAATCAGGGCGGGGGTCCCCCAACAACCGAAGTGGGGACTGTCCCTAAAGCTG
The DNA here is from genome assembly GCF_004785775.1 of Grammomys surdaster. Classification (NCBI taxonomy): domain Eukaryota; kingdom Metazoa; phylum Chordata; class Mammalia; order Rodentia; family Muridae; genus Grammomys; species Grammomys surdaster. Next base: position 7,992,012 of record NW_021604601.1, on the reverse strand, counting down.
TTGCCTGCCTGTGGAATCCATTTCCAAACACAGCTGCCTTGTCTGGGCTCAGTGGGAGAGGAAGCACCTAACAGTACTGAGACTTTGATACATCAGGGTCGGGGGAATGGGGACACCATCTCAGAGGAGAAAAAGAGGGGGCCTGGGGGAGGGACCCTGTGGGGGGAGACTGGGAGTGTGGAGCAGTGATTGGGATGTAAAAAAAATAAATCAACAAAACAAAACAAACAGAAAAGAGGGCTGGTTTGTGGTTTCTCCTCTTCAGACTCTTCCCAGTGTCCCCAGTCCATACAGGGTGCTTCAGCCTGTTGTACTCCATGCTTAGCTATAGGCATGTGCCCCAGCCAAGACCATTGGGAAACTTTCTTTTTCTATGTCCTGCTTGTTCAGCAGTGGCATTATCCAAATAAGCTGATGACAATCTGAGGACTTGTTTTCGCTTTTAAGGGGAAAGCAGAGCAGAAACTTGGATGCTGGCTGCCATCTTGCCACCAGAGAAGAGAGCCAACAGGCAAATGAAGCCAACAAAGGAGGGCACAAGCAAGGGCAGCAAGTGACCAGAGCTGCCAGCCCCACCTGCCATGACCTGGTCCATTCTTTCTCGTCTGTTTATTCATTTGATTGCTTTGTTAAGCCTGTCAGAGTTGGAATGCCTGTCTTTTGTACACAAAAGGATTCTGTGCGATATTGTCTGTAACCCAGTAATGAAGGCTATTCTGTATGACCTGTGTTCATGTTCTTATGACACATGTCCCTACAAGGGAGTCCGTGACTGTGTCTCATCCTCATTGGAGAACATGACTTCCTATAGAACAGGACAGCAATGCCAGGAGGATCAAACCAAGCTCCGGACTTAAGCGACACAATCTCAAATACCAATGTAACAGGACATTGAGGTTTTTGTTTTTTGTTTTTGTTGTTTTTGTTTTTGCACCCAACAGTCAAACTATAGTAGTTCTTATCATAGACTCTTGTGTGTTACCCAGAAGCTTCTGCTTTCCCAATCCTCACTTAGCACACATCAGTGTAAGTGTTGGGATGATATGGCCAAGGGGTAGCATGAATGGCAGTTATGACAAGGTATGTATTAGTCACAGATAGCTCTTTACGAGCTATAACCTTGGTGACTTCAAACAACCTTTAAAACATTTAACACAGCACCTAACATCTTACATGTCCCCCCCAACCCCCCAAATCAGGATTATCATGTGATAGTGAAGGCACTGGACAAGCTGTATTGCTGCCTGCTGTTCAGGCCCTGGGATGTTTAGCATTCATTGTCAGCTCCACAGGGCCTAAAATCACCTGGGACAAAAGGGCCTCAGTGGGAGATTGTTACCTCAGGTTGGCCAGTGTGCATGTCTGTGGGGGGTTGTCTTGACTGCCCTGATTGACATTGGAAGATCCATCATACATGGGTGTGTAAGGAGGAAAGCTTTTTGGTCTTTTGATTGTTCAGCCTTCATCCTCCTTGGCAAGTTTATCAATCCTTGCTGCTGCTGCTTTCTTTCACTGATATCAGAGAAGATATCTTCTCTGGGCTTCCAATGTGGACTGAAGCTCAGTTCTGCTCTAGGGGTCCTCCAGGCCTCCATGTCAGATGGGAGTGTGGAGACACACCCAGCCTCATGGATTGACCAACCACTGGGTTCTCAGCCTGTCCCGTGTGAGGCAGCCATTTTGGATTACTCTAACCATGGCATGTAAGCCAGTTGAATAAACCTACTCTTATACATATTCATTCTATTGATTCTGCTTCCCTAGAGAGTTCCTCTTTCTAGTTGATGTGGTGGTTGGCAGGTAGGATTGGGTAGCTCGTGACCGTGGGCTTCTTTGCTTAGCTTCTTGCCTTCCCAACACAGCAGTCTACTTTGAGGTCAGTGAATTAGCTTCTTACTTCCAGTGTAACAAATGGTTACGGAGTTAGTAGAATATAACATACACACCAAAGCATTCTTTCACATTGGTTCTGTGTCAGAAGTGTGTGCACAGTGTGACTTGGCTGGTTTCCCTGCTCCTGGTCCTACAGGTGTCAGTAGGCCTGGGGTTCCTTCATGGAGGTTGTAGTAGCTAATGTCTGCTCTCCGTCTCTAGTTTATGACCCACTGAATCCAATTAGAACTGTCTATACATGCATGGGGGTGGGGTCATCCACTGTAGCATGACCAATCTATCAGTGACCACGCCCATAAAGGACATGGACTCTCCCTCTCCTAGTGGCCATCAATTGTCAATAGCTTCTCAGCTAGGAGGGGAATGCCAACAGGCTAGATCTTGTGCAGATCTTGTAGAGTTAGCCACAGCTGCTATAAGTTAATGGGTGAAACAGCACAGTCTTTTTTTGTCATGCGACATTGTTCTGGAATGAGTATGTGGATATCTTTCTGAGCAAGGAAACACCATTGGATGTTCCAGAGCCAGCAACACAAGCTCTCATTCCCATCTCCTAAAATGGAGTCCTATGGAGGGAGATGACTATAGAGCAGGCCAGCCAGCAGCATCGGCCATTCTTCTGTCAGACTAGAAGCAGGCCACCATTTTCATCTGGATTCAGGGAAAGGAATCAGACCAGTCAGGGTCACTGAGGGTGGTAACCTAGGGCATGTTCACCACAGAGGGCCAGCAGGTAGCTGGATGGGATAGGCTTTGAGTTGCTTCATAGCTGTTAGACCAGTTACCTGTTTTCACTGGTGGTGAAGAGGGAAGAGGTTCATAAACTTTCTAGAACATTCTTCTCCATGTCCATCATTCTCAGGAAGCTTTTTTGTTACCTGACTTCCCATTTTTCTTATGTTAGGTATTTCTTCTCTACTGTACTTAGGATCTTCTGGGAAAGGTGTGATTTCCCTAGTAAGTAGTATGACCTGTTGCAGAATTTGTGATTTCATGATGAGAAAACAAGCCCAAGTTTGTTGCTGTTGCTGTGTGTATGTTTGTATGTAGGTATGTAATATATGTATATATATGTATATTTTTATATATGTTTGTGTGTGTGTATATATGTGTACATGAGTATGTGTATATGTGTGTATATGTGTGTGTGTCTATGTGTCAGGGTGTGTATGTGTATATATGTCTATATGTGTCTCTGTGTATGTGTATATGTCTGTGTGTGTGTGTCTGTGTGTGTATATATGCATAGGTTTGTGTGTGTGTGTGTGTGTATCTAACCCCTGAGTATGGGGATTAAAGGTGTGTGACACTATAACCAGTCCATCCTCTGTTTTAAGTAGGGAGTGACTGAGTGCCTGAAGGGCACGTTGGGATGTGTGGTTTTCTCTTTGGTTTGAAGACAGAGCATGCTCTTGGCCTCTTTCCTGGCCTGGGGTGGCCTCAGGAGGAGAACAGTGTAATAAGGATCAGAGATACAGCATGGTCCTTCCTAAAGAAATCTATCCAGGGCAGCTTCTAAAGCTTCCTGGAGAGTCTGTGTACTCTCTCCAGTCTCCTTGCTGTTTGCTACACTACTCAACTTTCCAGTCTCCATTTTTTCAAAAATCAATTGCAAACGAAGACATTTCTCACATGTAGTCTAACTGCATATGAGACCTGTGGAATGAGCTAGGCTCAGTACTGAAAATATGTCTCTTTGTTAAGGGGAGCCTTATCAATACCCTAGCAAGATGGAGCACAGAACACCATTTATGTCAGCTTACAAACCTGTTCCCTGGATTTATATTCACCAACAAATCATGATTATGTTCCTCCCCAAAATAGTGGTACTTATTTTGCATCTTTTCTGAAATAGACTATTTTGCATTTTGTCTCACACACAAAACAACCCGCTGAGCAAAACAGTGCTCAGTGTAAGTGTTCTGTCTACTGTCTGTGTTTTACCTAATCCAAATCATCCTTTCTATTTCAGCTCTCTGTTGGTGTTCTGGTGTGTGTGTGTGTATGTGTGTGTGTGTGTGTGTGTTTACAGGTACTTTATCTGTGATAGGTAGGAGATTGGAAATGGACCCCAAGTGAATTTTATAGCATATTTAAAATGCTACCCTTTTCCATTGTCAGCTGTGTGTGGAGCGAGGGATATTCTGGAGTAGTGGCTATCATTTTGTATTTCAATTTAAAATTCAATTCAGCTCACATACTTATAATTTAACAGTGCAGCAAACATCTCCCCGTCTTTAATAAGACGCCATTCCACATTCCTCCGTGTGTGGAGGAGAGACGGGGACCCTCCACCCTTTCCATGCAGACATACTTACCAGTTGTGGACGTGAGCTCTGTCAGTATCCAGCAGCTGCTGGGATCCAATCTCTCATGTCTAATTTAGGCTGAAACTCAAGATGGAACTTGAAAGAACTATTGTGGCTGGTCCTGCTTGATGGCTTGGGAGAGGGGATTAATTCTGAGATGTATCCAACCAGCTTGAAATGTCAGAGAGTTTGATAGGTAAAAATAAGAATAAAGGGACTCTTTAATAAGTGAAGTCTTACTCTAGTGTCTTATTTTGGTCCTGTGACAGGCCGTTTCACCCGTATGTCTAGTCTGTCACCTTTATTATGGCATCATTTTCTTGAGAGATTGTCTTAGGTAATTTTGGTAGTCCTCAATGCTAGAATTTAGCAGACTTTCTTCTCCCTGTGACCTGATTTTCCCTGAAGCTGCACCTACAAGCTTCTTCTTGCTTTAAAGACTGGTATGTGGATGGGAAACTCAACTGGGCCCATGGTGACTTTGGCACAAGTCCCAGATGTCCCTGCATAGAGACAATACAGAGAACGCAAAGTGCAAGGGACACATTTGCTACTCAGCATCAATTTAGAGGCATTTCTGACTTATTAATAAATAGCCAGGTGTCCACATAGCTGGATGGGGTGCCTCTGGGAGAGTGGACTCCCTGGAGTGCCCAGATGCCCCGTGCACATTGCCTAATGTCCTGGGCTCTGCAGAACTTCTACAAAATTAACATGCTCACCAAATATGTATTTCTTGCTCATTAACTCGATAAAGCCCACTGGTTTTTTAGAATCACAGCAGCAAGTTGTAAATGATGTATGAAATGAAAAATCTTTTCTCACCCAGTGAGCAGGGAGAGATCGCTGACAGTGCCCGTCACTGTTGCTGTGGCTGCAATACTGTCTAGACGTGAGTTGGCCTGTGGCAGTGGTGACCTCAGAGGCAGACAAGGATGGCCTAATGGTTCCCCCCTCTTCCTCCCACTGTGTGGGGGGCATCAAAGACAACATGGTTGGAGAAATCTCACAAGGAAGCTGGTGGCTGTTCTCTGGGGACAGCATGGCCTGTATTCTATATGGGGAATTGGTTCATCCCTCTTGGGTCCATTGAGGCTTTGACCTTTGGCATTTAGCCTTGTTCTGTGTCAGAGAGTTTCCTTTGATTTCATTTCCATATACATGATAAATAAATGAATATTTGCATGCTCATAGACCTGGAAATAGGTCAGTCATCAATGAGGACTTACATAGTACAAAGGCAGGGACTTGGCTCAGTCAAAACAATGATTTAACATTTTTCTCCCAAATGGAAGACTTTTGTTGTCTTTGTGTGTGTGTGACTTCCTGTGTATATGTGTGTGCATGTGTAGGTGAGTCTATCTGTGTAGATACACAATGTGTACATGTGCCTATGCCTATCGAGGTCAGAGAACAACCCAGACTATAGTTCCCAAGGCACTATAATGGCCATCCTTACCCTGACTAATACAGGCCCCATCCACCTTATCTTTGGAGATAGAGTCTCTCATTGACCTGGAACTTACCAAGTAGACAGAGCTGGCTGGCTACCAAGACCAAGGGACCTTCCTGTTTCTGTCTCCCCAGTGCTGGGATTAGAAGTGCTCACAACACTCTGATTTTATTTTTAAAAAGTTCAGTCTGAGGATTGGACTCAGGTCCTTGTACTTACAAGACAAACACTTCACTGGCTGAGGTATCGCTGTAGCCTCTTGTGGTCCTATTGTTGTCTTGTGTCATTACCATGTATCATGCTTCATGGTTGAACATGTACTAGTACATGACTTCTTTTTTTTTTTTTTATGGTCTCCCTGTGTATCTACAGATGCATGGAACTTGCTATGTGGAGTAGGCTAGCCTTGAACTCTCCCTACCTCTGCCTCTGTTGGATGAAAGGTGGGCATCACTGGCTTTGTAAACAGGGTGTGTTTACTGCTCATGAGGGGAAGATGACCAATGAAGGAAGGCCATTCTCACTGGGTCAGTCTTATGTGGATGGACTAACACTGACATATATGATGAGTGCTAAGTTACAATTCTGAAATGCCCATGTCAGCAGGGAGGATGCATTATAATGAGATATTTATGTGTGGGTGTGCACTTCTGACCAGGGGCCCTGGTGAGAGAGCCTGAATGTTTGTTGACCTCAGGCTTTCAGAAGCAGTGTTGTTGCTTTCTTCAGAGAAGACACTCTGTCCTGACTGGCTGTTACATGCTGGGCTAGAAAGCCCTTCTCCTCAGTCAAGACCGAAGGGTTTCCTTGTATCTTGTCACGGTTTTCAAGGTCAACGCAAGTGAAGTTGTCTTCTTTTAGGTGCTTAATCATCTGTGTTACCATCTTATCTACCTTCCCGTGGGTTTTCTTGAATTCAGAAGCCTTTGCTGTCTTTTTGAACTATGGCTATTAAATTTATAGTCTATATTAAATACAGACTCCAAACTTAAATGTCTTGCTTTTGTCCCCATCACTATCTGTCATGTAGTGACAGGTACTGTACACCTACTGTGCAGTACTAGAGTGGACAGAGTCAACATCAGAACTTCCAGCATCTTCAAGCAGAGTTGACTGAGTGGATAGCTGGGGACTTTATATTTCTCTTTGGGATGGATTCAAGGTAGATACCTGGAACACAAGCTTCATCCTCTCTATCCATATTCTGTCCACTTTAGCAATAGACACTAATGGGTTGAGTTGTACGACTATAAACACATTGTGGTCATGTTTGGGAGTAGAAGAGATGGAGTCACAGCTTAAGGCTGAGCTTCGTCTGTCTTTATGGCAAGTGTCTATTGTCACTTTGTTCTAACCTCATATCTGTCGCTGTGATAAAACACTTTGACCAAGGACAAGCAAGGGGAGGAATGGGTTTATTTAAGCTAAAGGTTACTTACGGTCCATCAGTGAGGGAAGTCAGGACAAGAACATGAAGAAGAAACCATGGAAGAATGCTATTTGCTGGCTCGATTGCAGGCTCATTATGGGTTGGCTTTCAAACATAGTACAGGATCACCTTCCCAGGGAATGGTGCCACCCTAAGTGGGCAGGGCCCTCCCACGTCAATTAGCAACCAGGACAACTCCCCTACTCCCAAGTCATACCCACAAGCTAATATGAGCCAGACAATTTCTCAACTAAGCCTCTCTTCTCAGGTGACTCTAGACTGGTCAAGTTGATAGTCAAAGCTAAGCAGGTCATACAATTAAAACTGGCTCAATCCTGTACCATCCGGTTTGCCAAGGCAGCTGAAATCAGAGGTGTGACTAAACCAAGGTTGGTTTGGGTGGCTGTGCGTATCTATGTTTATTCTTCTTCACAAAAAAAATGCCTGTAGCTCAAAAGCCTTTTATGTCCCCATTGATACACTGAATCCAGACTTAAAGAAATGGCAGGCCACAGGAAAGAGCCCATCACAGGTATTACTACTCTGGAAATACAAGGAGGACCTTTATCTGGGGAGCTGGGAATGGCTGTGTTTTAGAAGACAGGGCGTCCTCGTCTTGATATTCACAGCAGTAAACCCTTCAGTTTCTGTCTCCCCGCACACCTCCATACTTTATCGCCACCTCCAATTTGCATCAAGATTAGCAGATACCAGTCTGAATCCATCCAGATGTTTTGATAATCGCCACCTGTGAAATAGCAGCTTCAGACAGTAGAAGCTCAGAAGCTCTCCAAGGCAAGTCAAGCCAGCTTTGAAGCACTGTGACAGATGTGTATCAGAGAACCTGGAGGTCAGGTAAGGACCGTGGTGGTAGTAACAAGCCTTTAGCAGACAGGGTGCCTGGCAGAAGGCTATGAACCCTACTTAGAGTCTCTTTAAAGCCACGGGGAATGTAGGAGTGGACCACAAGAGCAAGGGGGTATAGATTTGATTGAGTGAGCAGAAGACAAAAGTGATATGTGTGCTATAGAAGGCCCTCAGCTCAGAGCACAGAATCACTGCTGAGAACGTCTGCAGTGTTTAGATGCCTCCTGTCACCTAGAGTGGCTGTGCTTTCAATGTTATTTTTCCCTTTAGAGAAATTCTGAAAGGAGATGGCTTGGATGTCACCCTTTGCCACACTTCATCTACCCCAGAAAGCACATGGGCTTTGCAGTTTACATATCGAGACAAACTCAGCCTTTGAAGCAAGGCACAGAGAACCCACTAGAAAGACATGGAAATAAAATGCTGGCATCCTGCTCGGTGCAACCCTTACTTCAAGGCAAACTTTCTGCTTGGCCTGAGTTGAAAAGACGTTGCCTGCGTGCACACAGGACTTGGTTTGAAAGTTGTTCTCTGCAGAATGCCCTGCAATCAAAGGGGACATTGCCCCTTAAATTTTGAGCATGTCAGACATGTACTCCACCCAGTAGGACACTAATGCTAACAGGGGATAAAGATATACATGCATATTTATGACACTCACCTCGTGTTTCTGGAGCCTCTCTGGCAAGAACTCAAAGGCTTTGTAGATGTTACCTCAGGGACTCTGCATGCTGGGGGTGGAGAGTCCCTGAGTTCATGGATTGCACACTCACTCTGGGCAGGCTGTATGGAGGCACATTGGAGCCTCCTTGGGGCCGTCCTGATTCTCTAGTCTCCAAGGACATGACAACATGCACAGCCTGGTAACAAACCATCCAATCATGAAATTCTTCCCACTCCTACGGAAGCCTGTCTGATCTTTTCATCTTTAAAGAAGCTTTAATAGTCTAAGCAGATGAAACGCTCCTGAGCAGCTCCACAGACTCTTCCTTAGCACTCTTCCGCAATTAGGACGAGCATTTTACTCAGTCCATCTTGGGGGATGAGGGGATGATTGATTGACTTAGTTTTAACCTCTGTGGTAGGCATCGAGGGACGCAGCATTTTAGAATCCAGTGATTGCCAGTGTGTTTAAATCTCTTACCCAGAACATGCTGGCCATGACTCGAGGCACAGGACCCGGTCTCAGCAAGCTTCATTTTCTTATCTTTAAAGTGGGAGACATGTAGCTTCCAACCCTTGAGTTGTTATGGCAATTTGGTGAGACAAGAAGGAGTTTTGTACCAATTCTGAAACGTAGCTATTCCCCTCTTCGCTGCTTTACCAGACTGTGTTCTCTGTATCCTGAAACAGATGCGCCTGTGAGAGACTGGGTATGAGTTCCATCCCAGAGCAGGCAGCGCTGGAGCATGCTTCGTTGCACATTGGTGTCTTCTGAGCAGTCCTAACTCCCTTCCTCGTGATCAGCAGTCACCATCAAATACTTAGAAATAAATAAACTTAGACTGGCATCATGGTGCAGACCTGTGAGGAAGGCTGAGACTGGAAGATTGTGAGTTTGAAGACAGCTTTGGACATATCGTACCAAGTGACATAAACCCATGTCAGGAGGTGGAACAATGTACAAGTCCATTCCAATAGGGACCTGGAGTCACAGGCAGAAGTTTTCCAGGGTCAGGAGAAGGGAATTGTGGATTTACGCTGCATAGGGACATAGTTCCTGTGTAGGACGAGGAAGGATAAAGATGGAGGGGGTGGTGGGACTGTGCTTACACTATGAAAACAGTGCACATGCTCCAAAATGGCTGATAAGGTGGTTTCATGTTGCACATAGCTTACCACAGTAGGAGAAGAATATCTGATAATGTTGCAAAGAGAAACTCCTTTGGTACTGTAAATAATTAAGCTTTTAGTTTAGCTGAGGCATATTCTCTGCCTATCAGGTGATCCCTCCTTCCGTTTACCCATCTATCCATGCTTCATAGACATATGCTATACTTGCCTCATATTGGACATTTCAGAATCCCATAAGGAAAGCAAAAGGCACAGTGCTCTTGGTGACCTATGTAAGGGGATCCTGAAATACATACTATAGATGGTTTGTGAACAATAGGTCCTTTGCTCCTTTTGACATCCGATAGAGGCAGGGAAGAAAGTGCAAGCTGGAGAAAGCTGGAAGGGGAAGGCCAGGCAAGAATAGGAAGCAGCCCATCGTGAGGGAAACAGTTGGGTCCATGGCTGAGCTGAGCTTCTACAAGGCGTGGTGAGCTAGCTACTTTTCCTTCCTATTGCTGTAGCGGAGTAGCCGCAAAGGCAGCATAAAGGCAGAAGGATTTAACCTGGCTCATGGCATCGTAGTGGGCAGTCACTACAGTGGGGGTGGCTTGCAGTGATGGCCATGTGAGTGTGAGGTGATTGGGTACATCTCATTGGCAGTCTGCAAAGGGCTCATGCTGAGTTATGACCCCCAAGACCTTCCCTAGTGACCCTATGTCTATCAGTTCAGCCCTATGTTCTAAAGGTTCCACGAACTCCCCAAACGAATTTGTAAGGATTGCCCTAGGGTTGTCCTACCTTCAGTCGGGGACAGGGGGTTGACATGGATGCTGAATTATCATAGTGGGTATTTGTGCCAAACATTGCCTGCAGAGTGAATAGATGTTTATTTCAAACACAATTTTTTCAGTTGTCTACTGATATTTCAATTAATAAAATATAAATTTGTAAAAAGTACAATCAATTTCATAGTTTTTTAAAGAGATTTTATCATACTTTAAAAAAAATGGTGGTAGCCATTATAACTGCCAAGTAAGTGTATTCATATTTCAGTGAGTTTAGGTTTGAATCCTGGTATCAGCATAGTGTGAAACATTTGAATGGCTGTGTCTCTTTCTTTACCTGTAGGGTAGAGTTTATGATAATGGAACCACTATCACAACGTTCAGGGGCATGACACCCACGACAGGTTATAAATATGGTCCACAGTACTTGCGAGGAATATGTGAGGCTCCTCCTAAATAAAGCCAAACTCCTCTGACAAGGCACACCACTCATCAGTCTGACTATTGGGGGACTGGCTTTGGTGATGTATCTGCCATGTGTCATGTAACCACTGACTCTCTGGGAATAGTTTTGATCCAGATATTGGTAGGCATCTTCATTTGCATCAGTGAGTCATGGGACCGTGGCACGTCAGAGCTGGGTTACAGAACTTCATTAGATGTGAACATCTTTGTTCCTGAATGGTGGTGGCTTTGATGATTGGCACAGTACAGGTCACAGACAAAACAGACTTTGTAGTTTGTCCTGCACTTCTGCACCATTTCGTTTTTGGCTTATTTGTAATTTGAGCTATGTGGATTCATAAGGTACAATGCCATAATTTAATACTTTCCCACATGTCTAATTGTCAAATCAGGATAGCGATCATTCTCCTGTCTTTAAATGCTTGTGTGTGCATTCGAGTGTCTGTGTACATGTGTGTGCCCGTCCATGGAGAGGTCTGGAGTTGCTGCAGAATGTCTTCCTAGTTTGCGCTACTTTATTTATTGGGTCAGGGACTCTTACTGAGTCCAGAGCTTGCCAGTTCCACTAACCTAGCTAAGAAGCTTGCCTCAGGGAGGCCCCGTCTCTGTCTTCCTAGATCTGGGACTAAAGGTGGCTGCCACACCTGCCTGGCTTTTACTTGGGTTCTGGGGATCTTAACTCTGCTCCTTATGTTTGAATGGCAAATGCCTTATCCACTGAATGACCTCCCCAGCCCATGCCAGTTTTTTTACATGAGGGCTGGTGAGACCCAAACTCAGGTCCTCATGTGTACACAGCAGGCATTTCACAGACTGACCCATCTCCCCAGTCTCCTGAAACCTTTTAAATTAACATGTAATAACTGAACACTTTTATTGGGTATATTCATTGCTTTAAACAAGTCTAGATCAAGGATGGGCAGAATGACTTTTGTGGATGGCCCAGGGAGTACAGCATCTGGGTCTTTTGGGCTAACGTGCTTTGACGGTTGTAGAGGAAGCATCAAAAGCAGTCAGGTGCCACTTGCAAACAAGTGGGTACCAATGTGCTCAAGGACAACTTTATTCATAAAAACAAGTAGTGAGGGCTGGTGAGAAGGCTCAGTGGAGTATAGGTGCTAGCTCCCAAGACTGGAGAGCTGAGTTCAAGAATTGACTCTTTCAAAGTTGTCCTCTCCTCTTCACACATGCACCATGGCACATGTACACCCCACACATGCACCACACATGCACCATGGCACATGCACACCCCACACATGCACCATGGC
>NW_021604601.1:7975794-7979757 GCF_004785775.1 Grammomys surdaster | reverse complement strand
GCACACCCCACACATGCACCACAGCACATGCACACCCCACACATGCAAACGCACACATTCACCCTCAAACTAAATATAAAAAATAAATGTATGGTGCCATCTCTAGACACTGAGGTGGCTAGGTTTGCAGTGGCTCTGGTATAGGAAATGTTCTCTATGTCTCTCTACTCTAGGCTTCTCTTCTGACTGGATGTATGGGATTGATCTCCCCAGCCCATTCCTGACTTTTGACATAAATGCTGGTGGGACCCAAAGTCAGGTACCCAAGTGTGCACACTAGACAGTTCTCCATCTTGTTGGGTGTCCTACTAACAAATCCAGTTCTGACACTCTCTCTGGAGGTGGCTACCAATCTAGGCTGTCACCTAGGCTTCTGAATGACTGGTTACAAATTGAAGTCCCCCACTACCACCTCCTCAGATTTGACCAAAGGTTAGAAGGATTCACTGAGCTCTCTGGAGTTGTGCCTTTCCCCTCCTCCTGAGTACACTTTCTCCTTTCCTAAAAGGGAAAAAAGATAGTTCTTGATCATTACAGAGGCCAAAATAGCTTATTTCTCTTTCACCTCAAAATTCAGGGCTTCAGTAATGGTCTCATTCTTCCATTTTTTTAAATATACTAATCAAAGGAAAATTCTGAGTATATAATAATACTAAGTATGTAAGTTATATAATAACACAAGGGAAAATACTAAATATTTTTCCTTTGATGTATTTTTCCATATCTTTTAGGAAAATTTTTTTCAACTTTGTGCTTACAATTTCATTAGACCTGATAAATAACACTGGAGACGGGAAGTGGACCTGAAGTGCACACATGCTAGAAGTGCCCACTTTTCTTCTTTGATTATTCTGAGCCCCAGGTTCCGGAGCCTTAGCAGGTCCCAAGTCCATAAATGGGACCCTTGGAAAATGCATTCACTCCAGAGGTTCCCAGGGTCTTCCTGACTTACAGCTTGAGCTAGAAGGATGCTGGGATGGAAGATTCATCCCACACCCATCTGCTGAGAGTGAGTCCTCCTTACCGGCCAGCCCATCGACAAGTTCAATAAAGCCGTAGATAAACAGCAGTAATCCTGTTCCCCGGTCTTTGGGATCTACACCAAATTAGAGGTCCAATGGGGGTTCCCGAGTAAACAGTCTTGAGGATTGACACATAGAAAGAAGTGTTAGATGAAGCCATATTCTGTATTTAATTTTAATATTAGTCTATGAGATTAGCAGAGATGGAATTTACCTTGGAAAGGAGAAATGACAAAGGCCACGGGGAAAAATCTTATTGACTTACAGTTTGTATAAGAATGAATTCCGTCTTTCCTGGCTTCTCTTCCTTCTCGTTGGTGACCCAAAGGCCTTCTCTCTCTTAAGCTCTGAAGAGGCTGAGATTTGGGGCCTGTGATGGTACCTGAAGGGCATCACGGTGAGTGGACAAGCTTCTGATTGGTTAAACCATAGTTCTGGGTTGGTCTGATTAAAGGTGTAGAGCTGCTATGTGGAGTCCAACACGCCTGCCTGTGACCATGTCACTTGGAAGCATGCTTTGATTTCTGCAGAGTTGGTACTATTCAGGCGGGTCTTTATTTCCAAGGAATTTTAATAGAATGCATTCTGTGTTTGGTGGACATCCTGGCAGACATTGGTAAAGCTTCCAAATGGGTGAATGATGAGCTGGGCCACTTTCTCCCCCCTTCAGTTTCCTTATATGTATTTATTTGTAGATGTTGATTGATTTTCCTTCTTTTGAAGGGTTGAAAACACGGGTAGCATCATTAGAATGAGTATGTTACTGCAGACTCTTGGGTGTTTCTCCCGATGAGCCAGGCTCCAGGAGTCTTTTGGAATGCATCACTCTCAACTCATCTGTATGGGAGCAAAGTGCAAGGGCTATTCTTATAGCTCTCGTCTCTCTGGATTCTGTTTTTTTCTTTTGCCACAGCAGACTGTGGAGTTCCTGCTTTGGGTTACAGCTTGAGATACGTTTATGTGACAGGCCACATCCTCGAACCCTTACATAGATCTGGTTTCTGTGTGAGGTGTCTTGGCAGGTTTGATGAGAGTGCTATGCTGGTGAGTTGCTTGGTATTCATTGGGCCATGTTTACAACTCGCAAATCCTTCCCTGTACCTAGAAATGCAAGAGGGCTCATTATGCTTTTTATTAAGCAAAACAAAACAACAGTGCCAGGAGAAATCCAACTGTTTTGGGTATAAAAATAATATGCTTCTTCCCACATAGTACCAAAGCATGTTCCCATCCTATTTATACTTCAAAGTCAAAGAACATTTACAGACTTCATGGCACTGGAGTTTGATGCTCATATCTTTAGCATATGTCTACAGTGCTAGAGGGATGGCTGATTCCCTATAGCACATGCCAGATTCTGAACTGCATTTGACTGTTGCTTCATTTAAAAAAAAACTATTACTCAATATTACTTATTAAGTTATTAAATTAGCATTAAACTATTACTTAATAGCAATTTCAATGAGTAAATGTCGTTGAAATATGAACAATGCAAGGACACTTTATTGTGGCTCACCGTTTCAGATCTATCAGTGTATACCATGAAGGGGAGAACACAGCAGAACATTCACACCATAGCTGTGAAGCAGGGGAAGAAGGGGATTACAGGTAGGGGTTGGAACAAGATAGATCAGTCAAGGACATGCTTCCTGCAAGAATATCCCATCTAAGGACACATCTCCAGTGATCTTCCCCCTCCAACCAGGCCCCACCTGCAACCCTTCCTCACCTCGAAATGACGTCATTGTCTTATAAGTCTTATCAAGGGACTAGTTCACTGAGTAGCCCTGAGCCTTCACGCTCTGATTGTCTAAAGAAATATGTTCCCAGATACACCCAGTGGTGTGCTTCATTCATCTAGATGGTTATAAATGCAGTCAAGTTGACGATGAAGATTAGCTGTCATAGCAATGGTGAAGTGCTAAGAGCAGCTAACTACCTGAGCACTGCCTAGAAGCAGGCAGTTGATGGAGCCTGAGTGAAGACCAGAACATTTCAACCTCAGTCCGGTCAGTCCTTGTCCCTTTCTGTCTCGGACGCTTGGCTCACACTGGGAGGCTGGGCTTATCTTTGCCCTTGGAAACTATGATGTGATGGGTTATATGTTTGTGTCCCCTCATATTAGTCTCCAGGAACCTTTACCTCAATGTCGGTGGCATTTGAATGAGAAGTTTTGGGTGGGTATTTGAGCACAATGCTGGGATAGTGACCTGTAAAGAAGAAACATGGGGACATGGGAGTTGCTTCTTCTTGAAGATATAACAAGAAGGTACCCATTTATAAGCCAGGAAGTTAGTACTCATCAGACTGAGCTCTGATTTTACTTGAAGTACTTAGGTGAGCAAGAGATAAATATTTGTCCAGTCAATGGACAGTCTATGGTGTTTTGTAATAGTAACTCAAGCTAACTAAAACCCATGCCTAGTGGCTGTTAGGAGCCTGGTAGAGGCATTCAGCAGCAGACCAAGTTAGAGTTCCCACTAGTTATTCTCCAGTCCAACATAGTTCTGAGTTGTACCACAAAGCCAAGATGGCAGGCTCAGTGCTAAGAACTGGACCCTTGCCATGACTATTCTCTGTGTGGCTACACTTTGAGGCAGGACCCTGGATCCACTTGTAGGTCTGGTACCTGTAATCTCTCCTCCTCCTCCTGCAAAGGACCTTCATCTTCACCATTGGCCTCCTCTTAGTCTTCTAGGTGATGATATTCAGGGGTAATTGCCAAAAATAAAAAATACCACTTTTTGTCAAATACCTGTTTGCCTACCTCAGATCAAACACTGGCTTACCAGGCACAGAGAGCTTTTGTTTATATGCATATATTCTTCACTGGACTGTGAGATACTTAAGGGAAACGTCTAGATTAGTTTCCCATCCATTCATCCATCTATTCATCCATCCATCCATCCATCCATCCATCCATCCATCCATCCATCCATCC
>NW_021604601.1:7886046-7950794 GCF_004785775.1 Grammomys surdaster | reverse complement strand
TTATTTTATTTTATTTTATTTTATTTTATTTTTTGTGATTACTACTATGATCAGTTGTTTTTTGTTTGGTTGGTTTGTTTTTGTTTGTTTGCTTTAAATACATGAGTTCTTGGGATAGAACTCATGTCTTTTTCTCACAGGGCAAGCACTTTATCAACTGATGCATCTCACTAGCCCATGATATAGAGCCAGTTCTTGAGGGAACAGGAGATGGCTGTTTGAAGAGTAGACAGTGGTGGACTTCCCTTCCTACATCCTCACATGGAGGTGAAACAGGTCGATGGTTCTGCATGACAAGAAGGAGAAGGTGGTGGATGGTGATACGAAGGTAGATTTTCATATTTTAATAATTGAGAGATGGAATAATAATCGAACGAGTAGATACAATTTCTGTGAAGCAATAAATTTATCTCTAGATTTGTCCTTTGCTGTGGTTTGCTTCCTAAATGTCCCTTACAGGCTTACGGTTTGAATACTCCTTTCCCTCTGGTGGGACAATTTCAGGAAGCTGTAGACCCTGTGGGAGGTGGGTGGGTCTATCAGGCACAGGCGGAGGCAAGGGCGGAGGCAGGGCGGGGGCGGAGGTGGGGGCAGGGGTGGGGGGGGGGGGGGGCGAGGGCAGAGGCGGGCGTGGAGGCCGGGCAGTTCACTTGGGGAGGTTTGAAGGGTTATGCCCCTCTCTGGTTCTTGTTGTATTCTCTGCTTGTTGGCCTGCCATGATGTGTGCAGGCTCTGCCACATTCTGCTGTCATCATGGGCTGAGAGGATTGACAGACCTTTTCCCTCCATGATGAGTTAAAACTCCCTGAAACCAGGAGCCAAGATAAAGCCGTGTCGTTTGTCAAATTCCATCCCACCAGAATCAAAGCAATGACTCCACCTCCCTCTCAGGGATGTGGAAATGCGTTTTTTTTTTGGGGGGGGGGGATGTGGGGGTAGGGACAGAAAGGCCCAAAGTTAATCCCCTTTCTTCCCTCTGACTCTAACAGGCTAGAATTTATCCTTAGCCCTTCTCGAAAAAATAAAGCTAGGTGGTTTGGGGCTGGTCATGTCATGTGCATTTAACGAGCCCGTGTACCTCAAAGATTATTATAAAGTTCAAATGAGAAAGAAACAGATGAATGGAAGCAGAAAGCTTTGTCTCACTCCGCCCTCACAGGGTTTCATTTTGACAATTTCCCACATTGATTTCTCAGACAGCCGCAGCTCTCCACGGCGCCTCACGCTCCTGCCTCACACCTCCGACGTTCGTCCCCTGGAAAGTTTTGTTCAGCCGCTTATATCCGTGGCTTTGAAGTCATCCATCAAAACTCTCTGCCAGGAACTGCATTAAGATGTTGGCAGCAGGTGGCTGCTTCTCCTCAGCTGCACTGCTTGTTCTAACCAAGGCACACTGGAGAGGAACGGAGAGATACACTATGCTTTTCATTTAGCCAAATAACGTCGATTATGAGGCCACCCTCCTTGGGAACTTTCCACAAGATGAGGGTATGCTGCTGTCCTTGTCCAGCACCAGCGACTCCTTTCTGTTATAAACAATCAACAAACAAACAAGCAAACTCTGGCTTTAAATATCCATCCTCCAGAAGCCACGTCCTGTTGCTCTGGAAAGTTTATGTGCATTTGCCGCTTCCAGCAAGGGCCGTGGAAGGGCAGGACCAAGCCATCTGTACGCAGAGAAGGATGAAGGCAGTTTGTAATCCTATAAAACACTTTGAGGCTTTCAGAAGGTGCTATATACATCAATAAATAATAATAATTTTCACTCTTTCTTCTTTGTAATACTCCCTCAGAAGGTTGAAAATAAAATTTCTTTCATTATTGATTTTATCCTTCTACATTTGACAAACATTGATTTTTCTTCCCCTTTCTTAATGTAGCAGAAGCCGACAGAGTTATATTTCATTTACTTCCCTCTCCAACCCCAGTGCCATCGAATTAGCAGGAGGATTCCAGGCACCTGCAAAGGCCGCCCACGGTGGTTGTTTAACTGAAGGGCTTTGGGTCTTAACAAGAATCGGCTCCACACAGCAAGCACATATTAGCTCTCTGCTCTGTCACTGCAAGTCTGAAGACTTCAGGAAGGAAATGAGCCCAGATATGGGGTTTAGTGTGGGGGGCTGTTACTAACATGGAGGAGTGTGGGGGGTTCAGAAGGGGCAGGTGGGCAAGAGTAGAGATTTTCTGTAACCTCCAGGGCCACCGTAAGAGATGCCACAGGCTGGGTGGCTTCCATACAGAAATGGATTTCTTTCAGTCTTGTGGATGGGAAGTCCAAGATCAGGGTGCCAGGTGGGAGCAGGAGAAAGACTCTGTATTTATTTTTTACATGAGGGTATATATATATGTGTGTACACATATGTGCATGTCAGTACACATGTACATGTGGACGCCAAATTGTGACCTTAGTTGTTCCTCAGGCTCTGTGCAATTTTTAGTTTGTATACAGGGCCTCTCATTGGCCTGATGCTCACCAAGTAGGCTTGGCTAACTGGTAAGCGAGCCACGGTGGCTCTCCTGAATCTGTCTCTCTAGCACCAGAACTACATATCTGTGCATCGTCATACGTGGTGTTCTTTTATGAGGGTCCTGGGGATTGAACCCAGGCCATATTATGGTTGTGCAGCAAACTCATACTGACTAAGCTGTCTCCACACCGTCACGTGGGTGTTTTACCTGTCGGTGCTGGGCTGTGCGAGATGGATAGGGGCTACCCACTCAGCTCAGGGTCACCAGTGCTCCCTAGAAAGGGGCCTTTGCTTTTCCTGAGAAGAATGAGGATGGCTTCTGGTCAGGGCAGAGCAAGCTCTGGGAAACATGGGACCTTCCCTCATCTTGACTAGTGGAAAGCTGAGGGCAGTGGTGATGGAATCACAATGCTCACTTAAATACACACGTGCCACAAGCCCTGAGAGAGAAAAGGACATAACACACACATGCTTGTGACTAACATGTTCAGACCCCATGACTAACATATGTAGACTCCCTATATAACACATATACACTCTGTGACTAACATGTGCAGACCCCATGACTAACACATGTAGACTCCATATCTAACACATAAACACTCTGTGACTAACACATGCAGACTACATGATTAACACATGTAGACTCCATATCTAACACATAAACACTGTGACTAACACATGCAGACTACATGACTAACACATGTAGACTCCATATCTAGCACATACACACTCTGTGACTAACACATGCAGAATACATGACTAACACATGTAGACTCCATATCCAACACATACACACTCTGTGACTAACACATTCAGACTACATGACTAGCACATGAAGATCATATGACCAACACAATCAGATCCCACATGCAGACTACATGACTAACACATGGAGAGTACATGACACATGCAGACACACATCTAATACACAGAGACCCTATGACTAATACATGGAGACCCCATGTCTAACACATGCAGACCGTATGACCAGCACATTCAGACCGTACATCTAATACATGCAGACCTTGACTGACACATACAGACACTATATCTAACACACGCAGATCCTATGACTAACACATAAAGACTCCCATGCCTAACACATGCAGACCTCACGTCTAACACACACAGACCTCACGTCTAACACACACAGCCTTCATGTCTAACACATGCAGACTTCATGTTTAACACTGCAGACCTGATGTCACTATTATTCAATCCTTTAACAGTCTTCTCTCTAGTCAGTGAAAATAGGGTTACAGACACTCTGTTGAGGAGACAGACACAGTAGACCTTGGGTAAAGCTGGCACAGCTGCATGGAAGCAGTGGTCCTGGGCCCCCTGAAGTTGGCTCTTACTGTTTTCAACACAATCCAAGGATTTGAGTCTTAGACAGTTTGCACACTTTTCTGTGGGGGATGCCTGTGAGGCAGGCTACATATTGTTTCTGCACCACGCTCTTTGCCAGCGTGTGGTGTGTCTTATCTCCATGACCGCCATGTCTGAAAAAGTTTGAGGGGACTGTTACAAAGGAGTAAAACTTTTCAGCTTTTGACTGCGTGGACAAAAAGTGAGAGTTGAGGTAATTATTCCGATAACGAAGGTTAAAATGGCTTCCTCCTGAAAACGCAGGCAATTGAAACTAATGTCTATTTTGGCTTGAGTCAGTGAGATAATAGCGTCAGCTCTGCCCTTCCCTTTGCACACCCAGCCTTTCCTGGTTTAAATTTATGTCGTTTGCATGTTGGAGCCTCGGTAAATCTCTGCTGTGCATTAACAACAGCCGAGCCAGGCAGCTGGTTTGCCAACTGAGAGGAGAGAGCAAACATGGATCAGCCGTGGTGTCTGGTCCTTTCCTTTTAAGCCATTTTAGCCCACGCACTCAGTGAGCGTGGGGATGCATTTCTGCAGAATTCCTGGAACTCAGGGGTTTTTAGAAGCGTTTAACTTATATATCCACTCTTATGGAGACAGTTGGGGAGGGTGGATGAAAAAAGGCAAAAACTGCTGTGCTCTCTAAACACAGAGTGGGTATGGGGGTACGTCATTCCCTTGTGCTAAATATACAGCTCCTCTGCCAGAGGCGCGGGTAAGAACGCTCCCTAAGTAGGTCAGGCTGAGCTTGGACTTTTCAGATGGCTTGAAAGCTGCATCATGAATATCTACTTCAAAGCCCAGATTGAGTGTATGTGTGTGTATGTATGTGCTTGTTATGTCTGTGTGTGCGTTTGTAAGTCTGTGTTTGTATGGCTGTGTGTGTGTATATGTGTGTATGTTTGTGTGTTTTTATGTGTGTGTATGTGTTTGTTACATCTGTCTGTATATGAGTTTGTAAGTCTGTGTTTGTATGGCTCTGTGTGTTTGTTTGTGTATCTGTATGTTTGACTGTGTGTTTTATGTGTGTATGAGTTTGTATGACTCTGTGTGTGTGTGTGCATGAGTTTGTGTTTGCATGTCTGTGTGTGTTTGTATGTATCTGTTTGTGTTTATGTCTGTGTCTCTGTATAGGTGGGTGTGTTTGTGTATGTATGTGTGTTGTATCTATGTGTCTGTCTCCGTGTGTATGTTTTTTGTTTGTGTCTAGGTGTTTGTGTGTATACATTTGTGTGTGCATGTGTGTATATTTGTGTCTATGTATGTCTATACGTGTATATGTGCATCTGTGTATATGTATGAATGTATGTGTGTCTGTATGTATTTGTATATATGTCTACATGTGCACCTGTGTACATGCATGTTTGCATGTATGTGTGTAAGTATGTGTTTTGATCTCAAATTTTCCATCGTGCCCGCGGTTCCCATGTTTGCATGTTTGCAGACTCTGAATTTCTGGCCATATGTCCTTCTCCTTCTAGTGTGGCAGGTAGAAGAGACAATGGAGAGGTTGTCACAGTGTGAGAGGCTGAGAAAGGCTAAGGACATTGTTGGGGACAAGTGGGGAGCTCAGGAGGCTCACAGGCCCTTGGCACTGTCCAGGTCTCCCTCTTGGCTGTAGGAAGTGGAAAGAAGGGAACCATGGAGACGCCCCTCTGGGGCTTTGCTTCAGATGAAAGTTCTGCACAGATAGAGGTTAGCAGGGCTCTCCTTCCTCCCCCTCCTTGCCAGGGCTGTTCTGAATTCAGGATTCAGGCAGATTTAAACCCCTTTCATCAGCAGCTCTACTGGACGATCTTCCTGTCACCCACCCAGACACCTGCCACTCAACCAGCCTGGTGAAAAGAGATGGAAAAAAAAATCTGGATTTTATACAAATTTGAGAAAAATGCTCCAAGCGTTCTTCTATGGTGTGGTTCTTCACGGTGTGAAGTTACATAACTCTGTAGTATTCTCATCAAAAAGCCTCAGGCTTCAGGTGAGGCAGGCCATCAATGAGTTCTGTTAGTTTTGAAAGCTAGAGAGTTTCCGAATGAGAGGCTGTGCATTTTCCCGTGCCTGCATTGGCTGACATTGCTGGCATTCTGGTGACACCATTAGGAGCCACAAGAAAGAGTTGTGGGACTTTTGAGATGAAGCCACACCTAGTCCTGAAGAGTTTCTTTTCTGCTGCATGTTAGCTTCAGCCACTGCTTACTGACTACTGGTGCTTGCTCCTACAGCACCCAGTGTATCATGAGGAGGCATCTACTCTCTCTTACAGTATTGCAGGGCTCTCCAGCACTAAGTCTCATCACCTAAGTCAGGAGATGTCAGTAGTGAACACCTGGGAAGGAGAGGGCTCCTGAAGAAGAAGTTAGTACCACAGTGTGAAGTTTAGTTCGGGCACCAACTGACCTCCTGCTTGAAGCCAGAGGACATAGGTTGTAATCCCAGCCCTAGACTCTCTGCCCATGGACAGCTGCACTAATCTCTCTGGTCCGTCAGTTTCTTCACTTGTAATTGTAAAGATGGAGTTGATCTTTCATGTACACCAAATGGCTAGAATTCTCTCCTACAGTAGGTAGATTTGGAGGTAATTGGTATTTCTATCACTCCCTGCCTTCCATCCCACACTTGAAATGCCTTAGCTATATCAGTTCCAGAATCACTTGGGGCTTATGAACCAGGATCAGGTTCAAGGGTAGGCTTTAAGTGATGAACTAAGTTTCTTAGTGATGTACCTGACTTCTGTGCTTGTGGACTACTGTCTTCCTTGCATTAGCATGGCACCGTTATCTTTATGAGGGCGGCAGCAACTTGGCTTGACCCACATGTGACTTGGCTCATCCGATCAGGCCAATCCACACTCTGTCATAAAAAAAGGGATGGAGGAAGCTGTTAGACCCTGACCTGGGATGACATGCCTTCTCTCCCTCAGGCCCCTTGGTACCCTACTTCCACCGTCATCTTGGGAGGTGCTTAACTAGAGTGTAGAGAGGATAGGAGATGAACTGACAGGCAGAGGCGTTTATGTAGCTTTGGGAGTTGGTCATTTATACCAGCCTGAGACTTTTAAGCAATTCAGCTGCTGTGATGTCATCTGTATTGCTGTATATGACCTCTCATCTGGCTTCTATGATGAAGTCATGAAAACTCACTGGCTCACTCACTTGGACTTTGTTGGACTTTGGTGTGACCTTGGAGCTCTGTCTGGGGTGACTAGACATAGTCAGCATTGACTCTCATGTCTCCTCACAAAAAGTTAACTTGACAGTGCACTTCTCTTGGAAAAGTGCCCCAGAGTGCACTGGCCTCTTCAAAGGAGCCCTAACACTGGAGAAAGTCAAGGTTCACCTCTCTGGTCCCAATTCCCTGTATTCTATTGAGGATCAAGTGGTAG
The DNA here is from genome assembly GCF_004785775.1 of Grammomys surdaster. Lineage (NCBI taxonomy): Eukaryota > Metazoa > Chordata > Mammalia > Rodentia > Muridae > Grammomys > Grammomys surdaster. Next base: position 7,943,567 of record NW_021604601.1, on the reverse strand, counting down.
AAAATGAATGGCCCACACAAGCCAACTGATCCCAGAGGGAAGAGCCCAGAATCAGCTTGCTGGTGTAGGCCCACTTACTCACACAGCAGTCATCCCCTGTGGCCTGGCTCTGGAGATAAATGGAAACTTCTAGAATGACTTAGTCCCCTGAAAGCATGATTGGGTATCCGTGTAAAGAGATCAAGACAGCACCTATTGCATCCTGTACACTTGGGGCAAAAGTGACACTCCACTTTGTCCCACAGGTGGGTTGTCCCCCACAGAGGGCTGGAGCTTGCGTCCTTTAATCACCAGCCGAGCCCATTTCCCATAGACATAATGAGCACAAACTCAAGATTTTGAATTCTTGACGTTTATATTATGTGTTTTCTCGTTACTATCTGCTCAGGTTCTGTTCAAGTTCAAGTAGGGAGAATGAAAGGAGGCAGCAAGGGGAGAGCGCTGTGAATGAACTCGTGCCTCAGTCACTGTGTATAAGGGCCTGGGGGTTGTGATCTCTGCATCTCAGAGGGAGGGCATGTTCTGCTCTTTCCTCAGCACTCATCTCTGGCTGACGCAGTTCAGTTACTAGGGGGTGAAGTATGCATATTATTACTAGATCACCTGGAAGCAGGCAATCTTATGACATTCTGCTCATGACATGGATGGCTCTACCTAGCGAGGGACCTCCGTACGGCAGAGACACACTGCTTCCATGGGAGAGCACACAAGGCAATGTGGCACCTGAGCTCCCCTTCTGTTCATCTTGAATTCTCTCTCCTTCCCTCCTTCCTTTTTTCCCTCCTTTCCCCTTTCTCCCTTCCCCATCTTCCCTTTCTTCCTCTTTCCTTCCTCCCTCCTTTTCTCCCCCTCCCTTTGACCTTTCTCCTCACTCCCTTCTTTTCCTTTCTCCTTCCCTCCCTCCTTCCCTTCCTCCCCCCTCCCCTCCCCATCCCTCTCTCCCTCCCTCTCCCTCTGTCCCCTTCTCTTTCCCTTTCTTTTCTCTCTCCCTCCCTTCCTCTTGGCATGTATGAATGTGGATGAAACAGCAAGGAACTTATTACTTTGTTTTTTTATCCTGTTTTGTTCATGTGCTTGTTCTATGACCACATTATATTCTACCACTTAAGTAATCCCAGCCCTGAATTCTGGCCTCTGCCAACTGAATAGTGACCCTTGGACTACCACTGAGAGATGGTAGAAGATAGCAGGTGGGGAGGGAAAATCTTGATATTACTGCTGTAACCCCAGCATACTAGGTGTCTCTCTTTCATAGAGCTTTGCTGGAACTCTCCCACCCCAGGGCATGCAGAAGGTGGGAATAGGCGGTCAGTCCATGCCCCTAGCTGTTTGTGTCTTCATGCCTGAAATCTAGCTTTGAGATGAGCCATTGAAGCCCATAATTTATAAAATTGGAAGGCACATGGAAGTCGTTAGGCATTGAAATTGTGACCAGCTTTTGGTACGATGGCAGCTAGAGAGCCTTATGGCAGCTGAAGTCAAGAGGCACACCATTTAAATCGTTTCCAGATATAAGAGGGAAACAGATACGTAGGAGCATCAGCAGCGATGGGATTCTGGTAACTTTCAACTTTATGAAATACCCTGGCTAGATCCCTAGAGAGTCCACTCTCCTAATAAATCAGCCTTTAATTAAGCTAACTTGAAAAGCTCTCGAGTCTGCCCAAAGTCTCTTACTCAGACATTGTGTGACCCTAGTCCAACCGCTATGCTTCTCTGGTCTCAATTTCATCTTGTGTAAAATGAGGCCATTAAATTAGATAACCTCCCAAGTCCCTTTAGATTTCAGGAATCTGAGCTTTTAGTTATCGGTAGTGGTCATCTATGAAGCCCTATAAGCCAGGTACGCCTGACAATTCTGCTCTCCTTTTGGTCCTGCCTACAGAGGCTGAGTCTGATGGCATGGTTACTGAGGAGAACTATCTACTGCCAATCAAGGTTGTGTCTAAATAGATCCTGGGGGTGGGGGGTACAGACACTTCTGACAAACTGCTATGTGTGGGCTGGACAAAAGACTTTCACAGTTCTGTCCTGTCCTGAGTCTCTAATATAAGAGAGAGCTGTTGGCAGACCCGAAGCTTTCTCGCTCTAAATGAGCGCTATGGAGTAAGTACAGCCTTGTTGACTGTATATCAATTTGATGGACTAACTATGGAACAGTAATTAAACCAAAGAGAACATTCAGAAGTACTTATGGCTGTTTGCTGTCTGCTCAATCCCCAGAGTCCCACAATAAATAGAACCATGGGTTTAATTAATACCTGCACGTCTGATTACCCATTTACACCAGGCCATAGTAGACCAGAGGTTAAACTTTCAAAGACATTCAACTGTGAGTGATGTTGAAATTGTCTGCATTAGCCTGTAGCCAGAGTCTGTAACCTGTGTCCTGATGAGTCCTTGGGGATCCAATGTCTGGGCCCATAAATCAAAATTTGGGTATTGCGATAGGGAAGCTCAGGCTAGCAGCATCGTCTGGCTGTACACTCATTACATGCGTATTCTCTTTGCTCTGCAGGCCTAGAGACTTTGGATGTCTTCCCTGGTATTCCTAATGTGAGTGATATTTCTGCTGCTAAAGACAAAGACTGCTAATTCCATCCTCATTGCATCTCAAATCTAGTTTCTACATATTTGAAACAGGTAGAGGAAATGGCTCAGGAGTTGGGATAGCCCCTGGGATGCAGAAATTGAAGCCAAAAGGCTTACCAGGCTCTCCACCAATGATTGTGGGTATGTTCATCACTGAGATTTTCACTGGAGGATCTGGTGAGATGGCTCAGTCAGGAAAATGCTTGCCGTGCAAGGATGAGACCCAGAGTACAGAGCTCGTATCTCCAAGACTCATATAATAAGCTGGGGCTAGTGAGGGGGCCTTGTAGTCTTGATGCAGAAGAGAGTAGAAGGTCCCTAGGGCTTTCTGGCCATTCATCTTGCAGAATTGGTAAGTTCTAGGCTTTATGAGAGATTCTGTCTCAAAACAATGAGGATAGCAATTGAGGAAGGTGAACATTCATCTTGACCTCTGGCCTCTATACCTAGGCTTACATATGTTTATATGTAGATGTTTATACGTTTATTTGTCCCCCTACACCCATGCACCAAGAGTTTCATGGCTCTCACATCAGAGGCACATCCCCAGGTTTGCTGTAGGATGCTGTCACTGGAATGCTCTGTTTGGTTCACTGATGTGCTTGTGAAGGTTGGTCCTCAGCACATTCCTCAGGACCACACAGCAGGGCTTCTCGCTCACTGCTGGAGCTCATCTTTCCAACACAGGGATTCCTATCACCCCCGCTTTACAGGGACAGAAACTGGGCCTGGGAGTTGAGGCAGCTTGTCAGCTGGCTGTGATAGTTAACAATTATCTGGACCTAAAGTCCCCTAGAAGACTGGCGAGGCACACCTTTGGGTGTGTCTGGGATGGAGTTTTCAGAGTGGATTGACCAAACAGGGAAGAACAGGAGGAAGCCCACCAGTTACTGGCATCCTGCTCTTTGCTTTCTTCCTGCTGAGATAGAGCAGCTATCCTCTACTGCATCTTCCCAGTACCATTACACTCTGTTCAAGTGCGCAGGGCCAAGCAACCACAGGCCTCTTAGGTTGTGTCTCCTTGGGTATCTTGTTACAGTGATGAAAAAAGCTAACTGGTAACTGACAGTCTTGCAGGTGGGGTTCCTAACCCAGTCAGCCTGACTCTGGAGTCCTGACAACTAGAGAGAGACCAGTTCCTCAGAGAACTGAATGGGGGTGGAGGAGTGGAGTTGCAGGGGGAGGGACAGGAATTGGGACTGTTCTTCCCAAGTCCATCTAGATATGCATGGTTTAAAGGAGGGACATTCCCGGGTAGACACAGTGATCTGAAGCTTTCGGAATTGAGGGTGGAACAAGAGGCTCATATCGGGTCAGAGAGAAGGACATCTTATTTTTTTTAAAGGTTCATTTAATTTTTAAGTTATGTGTATTTGTGTAGGTCTACGTGTGGTTTGGGAAGACCTTGGCAGAGGCCATATGAGGGTGTTGGATCCCCTGGAGCTGAAGTTACAGGCTGTTGTGAGTCGCCCATTATAGGTGTTGGGAACTGAATTCCTGTCCTCTGCAAGAATAATACATACAGTTAAGCTCTGAGCCATCTTGTCAGCCCTCCCCCCCCACCCAGTCCCCAGGAAGTACTTTCACAATAAGAAAATTAAAGGGAAATAGTAGAGCAAGGATAGTGATAAAGAAATAAGAACTGAAAGGTGTGGGGGGGGGAGTAGAAAGAGAATGAGAGAGAAGGAAACGGAAAAGAAATTCAATTTAGAAATGAGCAGCCAAGAGGGAATGGTAGTGGGGAGGACCCCACAGGTGTTGAACTGTGGTGGTGGTGAATGGACCGTCTCAGAGTGAACCCCCACATATAGCAAATGATTTCCATTTTTATAGAGCAGCTCCTGCTGGGCCAGCCATGATTGCAGTTTCCATCCAGGGATCCAGTCGTGCTTCACAGCAAGGGAAGGGACACTCTTAGTGCAGGGAAGGAAATGTTTCCGCTCAGGCAGGAGCTACAATTGTGCTGTTCAGAGGAAGTGATGGTCCAAGCAACAATGTAGTGACCGATTCTGAATGTTTAATGCCAGAGGAAGAAGCGCTCATCAACCGTGAGACAGAAACCTTCCCGTGACACATGTAGTTAGAGTCCAAAGATAGGTGGAAGGGTAAACACATCAAGAATTTGAAGTATTTGGAGTTAACAAGAAATGATCTCATGCAACCTAAACAGGAAACTATGTTTGTGAGACTTGGCTTTATAAAAGTTCTGCTTACGTCTATTCAAGCTAAGCTCACTAGATTAAGATAAACATTGTATGTAAAGAAATTTCTACACTCAAAACCAAAGTTCTGAAACAGAATCTGTAACAGATTTGTGATGATTGCTTTTGATCATTAATTTGATTGCTTAAAAAAAAACACCTAGGGCATTCTTAAGGTATGTGTTAGGAATATGACATTCTAGAGTAGATTCTGGAGGGAACTGGTCCATCCTATGGGCTGTGGTTTTGGACTGAGTAAGAAGAGAAAAAGAAAGAAGCTTGCAGAATGTCACCCTCACCCCTTTTCTGGTTCTTGGCTCGCTGAGATGTGGGCAAGCAACTCATGTTCCTGTTACCATGGCCACAAGCCATTCCCAAGGACTTGCCTTCTTCCCCGTAATGAACTGAACCTTCACACTGACAGCAATGAGACTCTGCTCCCTTAAGGTGCTTCTTGTCAGGTATTTGGCTTTAGCAATGAGACAGAATATAAGGTTATGCTAATCTATCTTCTACTGATTTTAATCTTTTTTAATTAAATGTATTTATTATATTACAATGCAATACCAGCCCTTCCTTTCCTCCCAGTACCCCCTTATGCAAGTCCTCTGCCAATTCCCCTTAGAAGGGGACCCCCCCTCTGGGTGTGAACCCCCTATGCTCCTCCTATACCCCTACCCCCATCTTCACATTCCCCCACTCACGCACCCTGCATATAAAGTTGCTGCAGGACTAGGCACATCCTCTCCCACTGAGGCCAGACAAGGCTGTTCACTTAGGGGTGCAGGATCCACAGGCAGACAGGTAAACAGCAGGCTCAGAGACAACCCCTGCCCCAGTTGTTGGCGACCCACATGAAGACCAAGCTACACATCTGCCACATATGTTCAGGGGGCCTAGGTCCAGCCTGTGCTCGCTCTTTGGTTGGTGAGGGTCCAGGTATGTTGACTAGATTTCTCTTTTTGAGACAAGCATGATGTACCACCATGCCCAGCACTATGGCATTTTAAAAGATGCTTGTTAGTATGCTCACACCATTTTCTATCCATTTTCACCAGAATTAAATGAGCATCCTGCTAGTGTATGGATGAATAGGCCAACCTTGTAATTGTATAGTTGGAGAGAATTTTGTAAGCCTGAGTCGCCTGACACGAGTAGCAAGAACCCAGAGAGGAAGGCGAAAGATCAGACAAGATCAGGAGGGTTTAGTCTAGCTATTTTTTTTTCCTCTTAAAAAATCAGATCGATATATGGTTGATACAGTCAAGCATCACACAATCGATTGAAAAATGAAGACCGAAGAAGAGAGATACCTTGTTGATCGCATATGGGAAGAGAAGCCTTATTATGTAGATGTGGCCTAAGTCTACCCAAGTAAATGCAGTAAAGAACAAATAGGAAAATTGAGGCAATTTCCTGAATTATTCAAGGAAAAAACTTCCCCCCAGCTTCAATTATTCATACAGTACTTTTCTTTGAAATGAGGAGAGGGGGAAAAAGGGTGGGGGAGTAAAGAAAGCCAGCTTGATTGCGTTAATTCTCCACTTCATTTTGTAGATTAACGCACCTCTGTAGACGCTATTCCTCAGCCCTGTTTACTTCTTGACAAACTATTTCTTTCCCATTGTGAGTATGCAGATTTTACCCACCCTGCGATTTTCTCTAGTTAAACGATGGAAATTTGAACTGCCACTATTCTTTTCTTCCCCCCATAAGTAGGATGCATATAAAAAGGCTAATTTCCCAGTAATCCAACTTCCTCAAAACACTCCACCCACAAGGCAGTGAGTTAGGAGAAAATAGAATTCTTCCTAAAGATGTAAATCATAATCATCATCAAAAGAGCTAACTCACCTTCCCTTCCCTGGCTCTAGAAACCATCAGTGTTTAGACCTAGAGTGGAAGAGTTGAACATGTGGCACAAATATCCCCAAGCTTTTCTGCCAGTTAGCAGAAGAGGTGACAAACAAGGAGAATCTGGAGCTAACTCTACCTGTATGTTGACTTAGGACCACATTCTGGAGGAAAGCAGGGCTAATAGAAAATGAGGTACCCATTTTCACGCACTAGACGGAAAGTGCTTTGAGAAAGGAATACACTTTGTAGACATATATAGGATTGCTGCATGAGTAAATGCCAACTTCGTGTGCTAGTCATCTTTTCTTTTAAAGATATATATGGGTGATTTGCCTGTATGCAGTATATATACTATATGCTATATACTATATATACACTATCTACTATATATTATATATCATATAATATATGTAATATGCTATACATTATCCATTATATGTGTAATATATATGGGCTATTTGCCTGTATGTAGTATATAGTATATACTACATATATAGTATATATGTAATATATAATATAAATATATAATGTATATAATATAAATTATTGTATATGTAATATATATTGGTGATTTGTCTGTATATAATATATATACATATAAATATATATATTATATGTGTGTGTGTGTGCATATGTGTGTACCTCTATGAAAGCTAACCTCACTAAGTTGAGAAAAGCATCAAATGGCGATATAATGGCATTTCTACACTCAAAACCAATGTTTTGAAGCAGAATGTATAACAGGCTTGTGATGATTATTTTTGATTATCAATTTGACTTAGTAAAAAAATACCTAGGCCATTAATAAGGTGCATGTTAGGGTATGTCTGAGGACATTCCAGAGTTCCCACTTTACATACATATATACATACATACATACATACATATGTGCATACATAGCTACATGCATATATACATACACATGCATACACATACATATATGTACATACATACATACATACACATATACATACACAACATACATACATACACACATACATATGCACATACATACATACATACATACATACATACATGTGTATCTCTTTAATTTGCCTGTATGTATATGTCTGTGTACCAGATGTATGCAGTGGCCATGGAAACAGAAGAAGGCACCTGGAATTGGGATTTCAGATGGTAGGGAGTTGCCAAATGGGTGCTGAGAACCAAATCCAGGACCTCTGCAGGAAGTTCTCTTAACCACTGGGCCATTTTTCCAGTCTCAGTGTGCCAGGCATTTTAAAATCCGCTAATGTGCTCTGGATAGAGAGGCGCAGTAGAAAGGCTTACTCTGGGACGCAGAACTTTGCAGGAGATTGTAAGAGCAAACAGTTACATAGGCAGAAAGAAGAAAGATGGTAAGCAGAGCATTATTTCTGTTCTTCCGGAATAGGAAAGTACGAGGCCTTGTTCAGTGGTTGTTCTTGGTGTTCCCAAGGGAGAATATAAAACAGATTGAGCAGAAATCAACTGGGCTTAAAGTTTATCCAATTTGAGTCAGATAAGGCTTCTTTCGTGGATCGTTGCTATGTTTAGGCCCTGATATGACATGAGTCTCCTTAGAGGAGAGGCTGGTGGTATCTCAGACCTAGGCTTAGCTTGCTGGAGGGAGAGCATCTCAGAGAACAGCTCAGAGTACCAATGGTAGTGTATCTCTGGCTGACAGTGTGCAGTCAACTCTCTTTGGCTCTTACGTCGCTGTTGCTTCTGGCTGGTTATAAACCTGGGTTCTCCTTTGCAGTGCTGTTTCTACTTCAGTCAAGCTCAACCAGAACCCCTGGTGTAAGGTCCCTGAGTGCCAGTGTTTCTCCTTCACCTTGTTTGAAAACTACATAATTATACTGTTGAATTAAACTATGAGACACTCGAATCAGATACTATTCATTTTTATACGCACATAATTTTGTGTATCAGTCTTTCAAAAACGCACATGTGGAATGAATCTCTTAATTATCCCTGCTCTGTGCTAATAATGAAGTAAATGATAGGTTATGCTTTTAAAATAATTTTATGGTAGCAACTATGGTTTTGTGCAAGTTTTTAGGATTATTACATAAGTATCACTTTGTGGAGTTTTGAAAAATTGGAAGATCATGAAGCATTTTAATAAAAACCTACCATCCTGATAACTGCTAACACAGTTCCTTTGTCAAGTGTGAAAGTCTTCTATTTGGAAACACTTGCTTCCAAGTGGTTTTTTTTTTTGGGGGGGGGTGGTTGGAGAAAGTGACAACAGCATTTTCTACACCTCAAGAGAAGGAGGAAATCAAGAGACTTATTTGTCAGTGAGTAGCTGTACCAAATCCTAGCAAATAGCACATAGCTGATAAAAAAAATCTCAACTTTGTAATTGTGTCTGTATTTAAAGTGTAGGATAAATAATGTTTCAATGGAACATAAATATAACCTCCGGCAATCTGAAGTAAAACCATGCTTCCTACATTCCTAGGCACAAATTCCCCTTTTTTTTTTTCTGTAGAAGCTACCTAGAAAAGAGTGGAGTTCACTAGGACTGTCAATTTGTAGGTTTTCCCAATAAGCTGCAGCAGAGAAGATGCATCCCACAAAAGCAACCTCAGAACATGTCTGGTAGGATGTCTGAGGCTATGGAATCTTGGAACCAATGTCCATCTTTGGCTGGGTTCCCCCTCATGATGCCATGTAGAACAGCCTCCACTTTGCCCCTCTGGGTTTGATCTGCTTTAGTCTTGAAGTGGAGGTTTTATTTTATTGTTTTTAAAGAATTATTTTATTTATATGAGAACACTGTAGCTGTCTTCAGACACACCAGAAGAGGGCATCAGACCCCATTACCGATGGTTGCAAGCCACTATGTGGTTGCTGGGAATTGAACTCGGGACCTCTGGAAGAGCAGTAGGTACCCTTAACCACTCTCCAGCCCCTGCAGCTTCCACTTTGTTGTGTGTAGATAATGATGCCAACCATCTGTTACATATCTGCAGGTAGAGATGGCCTGGCTCATGTGTTTAATGAACGCTGACATGTGTCCCATCCTATTGGTCAATTTGATGTTTTGTCTAACCAAGAGTTTCCAGACAAACCAGTCCTATAGCCTTTTCTGATTTACTGCTCAGCTTCCTACTCTTTACTGCTGGCTACCACCCTTTGAGAAAGCAAGGGAATGGAATAACAAGAGAGGAAAAGGGAAGGAGACATAGGGAAAGGGAAAGAATGAGAAAGGAAAGAAGAAGAGAAAGGACTTGCCCAGCATCCAGGAACAAATACCCTTTCCTCTCCTCCTCCTTCTACTTCATGGCTTAATGAGTCTTGACCAGGTCAGGTGATACAGAGTACTTTATGTACAATAGGCCAAAGAACAGGAAGCGGCCATTGACATTTATTTATTTTTACTGTTTAATAATTTCATACATGCATATGATATGTTTTGATCAGCTCCCTGCCCTCATCCCATCCCCTCCAGTACTTCCCCTCTCCTTCACCACTTTCCCCTGACAACTTCGTGTGTTCTTTAACCCATTGAGTCCACTTAACGCTGCTTGTAGATGCACCAGTATAAGACCATCTACTAGAGAATGGGCAGTCCCTCAGGGGCTGTGTTCCTGAAGTCAACTAGCTGTTACTTCTCCTAGCTACTCTTCAGCAGTAGGTGGGACTCGTCGAGCCCCTCTGTAACCCATGCTGGGATACTGGTTGGCCTGATGTGGTACAGGCCTTGTACATTCAGTCTTAACCTCTTCGAGTTCACATATACAACAGCTCTGTTATGACTAGTAAAGAACTGCTTCACTGTACAGGTCTACTACCTCTGGCTCTTACAATCTTTCTGTCTTCTCTTTCATGATTATGCTTGACCCTTGGAGAGCGAAGGTAAGATATAAATGTCTCATTTGTGGACAAGTATTCTATAGTCTTATTCCCTGTACCTTGACCAATTATGGCTTTCTGTATTAATTGCCATCTATGACAAAAATGTTTCTCTGATAAAGGTTGAGAGATGAAGGCATAGAGGTTTATCTATGAGTATACAACTGAGAAATTAGAGCAAAATTTGATACTATGTCCACTTAACAGATTAATAACATTAGGTTCTCCCTTACAGCCAATAATGTATGAAGTTACATTTGTTTTGATCCAGTTAGTGATACCAGACATAAGTTCCACTTTGTGGAGTGGGCCTTAAATCCAACCAGAATGTGGTTGGTTATTTGTATAACATTCATGCTGGCATTGAACCAGTGGGCATACCTTGCTAGGCTAGTCCTTACTGCTGTTCACAGGCATCACAACTAGGTAAGTGGGTTACTTGTTTTGCATGGTAATGTGCATAGAATCTTCTAACACTGAAAGTTAGCCTGTAGGGATGAATTTTTAGGTTATTACCATCTAGATTTTTTTTTTAACATCCTATGAGTCAAGTCTCTGTGCTTTCCTTATCGATAAGGTCTTGCTATCAAGTTCTGGAGAGCATCCACGAGAAATAGTGATAGCTGTAATGTTTGGGGTCTAACCCAAAAGGAGAGTAGGTGAATCTTAACCCAACTGAGCAGGATAGAAGAGTTGGCCCAAATGAACAGGCATGTTATTAATATTACCTATTAATATTACCTAGCATGTTCTGATAGCCTAAGAACTGAGTCCATATGTTTGATTTAGCTTATAAATCATTGATCTTTCTCAGTTTTGAATGTTGTAGCCCATTTGCTAATTATATTTAAAAACGGTTTTATTTCTCTCTGTGTACCTCTGTCTTTCTTATGTAGCATCTGTTTGTCTGTCTATCTGACCCTCAGTCTTGCAGACAAACCTGCATACCATTTTGAATTTATATTATTATAGGTCCCCTCTTCCAGCCTTTTCTACATAGGGCCCATACATATCACTTCTACAGGGTATCAAACTTCATCATGCTAAAATTGGCAGTAAGTCATGTTTGATCAGTGGCTACATTACAAAGACACACTTCTGCTCTCCAGCATGTGTTGCTCAGAGTGTTTTGAGAAGCACCCCCAGGCTACTGACTCCAAGCTGCCAAAGCTAGGTCCCCCAAATAGGCAACAGGGACACAGAATAAAGGCAACCTTTTCACTCTCAGACCATAGGCTCAGCACTGGCTATTTGCTGTTTTGCGGCTGTGTGGAAGGAAGTACTACCAGTGGTCAGGTTTTAGTGTTTACCGTTTAAGGGAAAATGGAAAAAGATATGAAATAGCTCATAGATATTGGAAGAGTAAATGAATAATAGCCATTAGTTGGTTTTGTAATGTGGTGGTATTTGAATTTGACATGCTGGCACTGAACCACCCAAAAATACATATTTATGCATTAGATGTACTCAAATTCGTGGTACAGCTTTACTTTTAACAAAATGAAGAAAGAAGTAGATGGTGACCCTGATTTCTGTCCTGAGGTTGGTCAGGACAGTGATTGAGTGTGGCCCTGGGACAAATGGGATTCATGGAAACACACAGAGACAAGCGTAACAGAAGTCATTTACTGAGGCAAACTCCCCAAATCTCCTCAAACACAAAGGCTTCATTCTGTCACTGTCATTCTCAACCATGATATTCTGACCACCTACTATGCATGCAAGGAACTATGGTAACATTTTTGCAATTGATACATTAGGAGTTTTGAAGGCTGGTTTGAGGTTATATTAATTATATACTTTTAACCAGAGTTTAGTTTATTATTTGTATCTCTGGAGGTTATTGGTGTGTGTGTGTGTGTGTGTGTGTTGTGTTTGGTTAAGTTTCATAATTTGGTGATATTTCAAAGAGATATGTGAGAATAAATGTCAACTAAATTAGAAGATTTCTCAAATGAGTTCTCCTTGCCAGATGAAGTTTATATAGCAATCATGTGTGCAAAAGCTGTACATTTTCTTCCAGAGAATTTTCTTCCATGCTACAACATGGTTCATCTCTATGACCTCTGTACCCAGAAGGCTGCCATAACAGTAAGCAGTGTCTTAAGTTTGAGGCCAGCCTGAACTGCATAGGAAGACATGGTTACAAAAAGAAAAAAAGTTCACTTCTACAACAGAAACTCTTCATATCTCAGAGAGAGAGAGAGAGAGAGAGAGAGAGAGAGAGAGAGAGAGAGAGAGAGAGAGAGAATAATTGAATGAATGACAATGACACCCAATCCTGGAGACTGAACATCTACAGTTTAGTTTATAAGGACTTCCTGTCTAGGAATCAGTTAATCATGTATGTGTATATATTACACTGTTGCTAGGTAGGCAAACATTACTCTAGCTGCCTCCTCTCCCAGTTTGGTCTTTGTGATGCTGGGGATGAAGCCCTGGGTTCTGAGTCTTCTAGGCAAGCATCCTACCAGCTGGACCATACCCCTGCCCATGGCGCCTATGACCAAGTTGCAACTTCCCTTCCCTTCAACCTTTCCCTACTGTTGCCTCATTTAGCTTTAGCCCGATCCTCTGATTGGTTAGTCTTTGTGTGCGTGTGTGTACATATTTGTGTGTCCATGTGCATGAGTGTGAGGCTGAACGGGCACACATGTAACATTGGGTGTCTCCCTCAATCACTCTCCATCTTATTTTTGTAAGACAGGATCCATTGCTGAACATGAAACTTGCCTAGTCAATTAGATTGGCTATCTAGCAAGGCCACTGTCTCCCTATTGCTGTGCCTGGTTTTTATACATATGTTCCAGGGCACTTAAGTCTTCATGCTTGGTGACAAAAACTTTAATTAAAAAATAGATTCGTACGTATATGTGTGTGTGTTTGCTTGCTTTTCTGTCTGTGTGCCACAAATGTGTAGGTGTTTGTAGATGCCAAGAGAGGGCATTGGGTCCCCAGGAACTGAAGCTATAGGTAGTTGTGATTTTTCTAATGTGTGTGTTAGGAAACAAATCTGAATCCTCTGCATCTCTTCAGTCCCTGGGACAAGAACTTTATTGATTGAACCATCTTCCTAGCCCCTGATTCCTCTTGTGTTGACTGGGAGGGTAATTGTCTGATGTAGGTAATGTATATCCAGCTTGGACTAAGGTTAACCAACAGGAGAAAAGCTTGGGCCAGCTCTCAATGGTGATATGGATAGCAAAGCTATAGGCTACTGGGCACATGTTAGACTAGAGTTTGTGGGAAATAAATAATATACAGGATGCTTGTTGATATGAGGGCTACTTAATGCAAAATCCAACTATATAATGATTGCTGAGATAGGGAAAAACAGAGAATACACAAAATTAGTATATTACCATAAAATTAAAATACTTAACAGTTTAAATTTCTCTTTCTGTCAAACTCAGTAAAATTCCAGTAATTATGCTTAATTTTTTTCTTTTTTTTTTCTTCTCACTTTCTGGGAACAATCTTATAAAAATAAAATGGAAGATAGAAAAAAGGATAAAGAGAAGAATCAAAAATATGGCTTATTCTTCCCTTGATAAATGAAGGAGTCACTGAAAACATTTGAAGACCACAATGGTGTCTCTTTATTAACAAAATTATGTAGAAATTATATATATAGAAATGATGTGTGATATGCATGGCAAATATTTCTTAACTAGGGGAGTTTAAGATTCTACACTTAATACTCAAGCTCAGTAAACTTAAATCACAACAAAAGGAAATTAGTTCTTAATTCATTTAAATTATATGTATGTGTGTACATCCACATGTGGACATGTGTGTCACTGTACATGTGTGGAGATAAGAGGAACAGAGAGTTGGCTGTAAGAGTGTATCTCTTAAGAATGTCAGAAGGTACACTTAGAGTCTCACCTCCATGACTACCTATACCTGAGCTGAGCAAAGGTGACCCCCATAGACATACTAATGTGCCTGGGGGAAGGTAAAACCCTAAGGGCTTCAACCCTAGATGAGGAACTACAGACACTGAAGGAATGCTGAGAGTGGAGAAATAGTTTGCTTCAGGGGAAAGTGCATCAACTGGTTATTCAGTACCAAATGGCCAGTCCTGAGAACATACATACTAGTAACATTATACAGACTAAGCAGCTTATATTTAGGAATATATATATATGATATATATATATATATCATATATATCATATCATATCATCATATATATCATATAAATTATACATATGTACATCATATATACCATATATATCATATACATCATATAAATTATACACATGTACATCATATATAACATCATATATACCATATACATCATATAAATCATACAAATTATACACATACATATATATCATATATATCAGATCATCATATACATCATACAAATCATACACATATATGTATATACCATATATAATATACATAATATATATCATATAAATCATTCAAATCATATAATACACATATATATTTACTATATATACCATATACACCTTATACACCATATACATCATATACATCACACACATGCACATACAGATATATGCATGTGACAACAGTGGGGAAAGTCTATAAAACTGAAAAGGAGCAAGGAGGGCTGCGGGAAGGAAAGGGACAAATGATATAATTTCAAAATTATCATAGAATAAAAAATTTTAAAATTGCCTACTTTAAATCATGAAGGAATTCAAATGTCCATGTGAGAATAGGAGGTAATATAAATAATATATATTCTGCTACACATTATTATGATGTCTTAATACAATACAATACCTCGTGTATTGCCAATAGGATTTTGAAGACCTAAAGCATTATAATGAAACCAAATGCCCCCAGGAACCTATTCCAAACTGTTTTTATGAACTCAGCATTTATCATTCCCAGGCATATTTTTGAACTTTTAACATACTGTAATTATAAAATATATAATAATATAATATATAGTATCAGTTTTAAAAATGTAAGCTTTTTTGTTAGTGGCGTATTACCATATTCCTCTGCCGACTATTGTTGGTTCAACATTATGCATGAGAATTATTCATGGGACTGAATATAGCTTCAGTGCATTGGCTATCCGGAGTTCTGTTGAATGGACATGCATGGTTTTATTTACCCATTCTCCTACCAAGGGACATTGAGTTGTTTGCATTTTTTTTTGTATTACAAATAATGCTGAGCCCATTATGGCTTTCTGTACAGATGCATGTCTTTCCCTAGAGTGTGATTCTCCACACATAGCCCATCAATCCCCAGAGGTCCATGCTGTTTTCTTTTAGAGGGTATTGAAGGTTGAAACCATTTTCATAATAAGATTGAGATATGATCCGCCTTCTTCTCTGTGCCTGTATTTGCACCTACGGTGAAAGGCAATGACTGGTCATATCACCATGGAGTCTAGTGTGAATCACAACAGCTGCAGAAATGATGCTGGTGGGTTTTGAATCTTTACCACCTTGTACTCGCTGAGTATCCCCAAAGTAATAAACACAAGGAGTCATTTAGCCCTTAAATGCTTCTTAGAACTCCCTATGACACAGTGGCCAGAAGAACTTCCGTTCATGTGTCATAGTAGTTCAAGTTACGGGGGCCAGCCCTTTCCCCAGATCGTCATGTTTACTATGAAGAACAATGGACAGCTGAAACACACTATGGTTATACAACACTCACAGGCTTTCAGACAACTGGTGGGCTGCCTCATAGTGTGTGTCTATATCAAAGTCTCTTAGTCCGGATGACTATAAATAATAGAAAATTTATTGGCTTCCAGTCTTGGGAGTTGAAAAATGTATAAATGGTTGCTGGCAGGTTTAGTGTATGGTAGGGCTCTTGTCTTTGCATCCCAAAGGGTGTCTTGAATGTATCTTCTTCACTCAGAGAAAGAATAAATGTTTGAGCATCCTCTGAATCCCTAACCTGGTCTAGGAGCTCTATGCTGTCCAGACTTGCCTTCACATACCTCACAGGCTCCACCTTCTTAAATGTCACCTGGCCTGCTGAGTTTTATTATGTGAATTCTGGGGTGCAAGTCTTAAGAAATAAATTAGATGAACTTTCACCTTAGTGAGAATTGGCAGTGGATGTGACCAGTCACAAAACTGAAGCCTTCAAGAAAAAAAAATAACAATTTAGTGAAATCAGTCATGCTAGAATTACTGAATAATTGAAAATGTTTTATGTTGGACCAAATAGTAACATTAACAGGACATTTTATATTGTAAAACAAAGGTGCTCACATTTGGAAGAGCCGTTGAAAAAGTAATTTCATAACTCAGTGTTTTTTTTCCTGGTGAAAAATCTGTGATATTGCAAAATTATGTAAGGATAAAACATCTATTCCGTATGTTAGGCTAAATTATTTCAAATACTTTGACCAAAACATCATCAACATTTTCCTTTGGGCTGTAGAGATGGCCTTTGCTTTGAAAAATCTGTTAACTGAAATTGTCATTTCAACATGTGAGAAATAACTTATTGGGGTATTAATGTTAATTGTAAATACTTTACAATTTCTTATTCCTACGTTCTCTTATATTGAGTACTGGTAGATGCAACCCACATCAAAGCTCTTTGAGATTTTTAATTATTAAGGATGTGAATAGATTCAAAACCAGAACATTTTGGTTGCTATTGTTGTGGGAAGAAACCGCAGGAATGGGTCTGCTGGGGGTGTTCAAGGGGTTCTGGAAGCTGGGAGACATATTTAATACTAGGATGGGAAAATGTTATTTTCTCATATTCTCATTAGAATTCTGTTTGTTGGACTCTATAATTTTCTAATCTGGATGTATGGACTGCTACCTCACTGCTCCGTTAACATCTCTAGTGAGTCTGACGCTTAGTGGCCTTTTTAGAGTGCCCACTTTAGCAAGCCCATTCAAGACCTATGCTCCGTTATCTCGCCCGACGTGCTTACTAGGCTGTCTCCCTGCTTTGCTTCACTGTTTGATTGGTAGGTGTTCTTTATACTCTTTAGGCTCTTGTAGTATTTTCTTACATAATAACTTCCTCTTTTAACCTTGATCACATTTTTGCCAAACTTTTTTTTTTTGTAGTACAATCTTTCAATGTTTCCTTTTTGATTTGATTTTACATTGTCTAAGAGTTGTTTCTGCCCACTCCAGATGTGCCGATTCCTCTGTTTTCACTCAAAATGGTTAGGTTTGCTTCTTCACATTCAGGCCTGCGAGCGTCTTGAATTGAATGCAGCACATGGTTTGAGGAAGGGACCAACCTGCTGTCCCTCTGTTATGATCAACTTCCCACTGCTTTTTAATGATCATAGCTTCCTTTCCCTGTTGGTCTGTGTTACCCTGCCTATCACATATGTATTTCCACAAAGCATGTGACTGTATCTAGGGACCATGTGTCCATCCCTCCACATGTGCCTTCGCCTCTAGCCTTCGCTTTATAATAATTCTTATATTGTAAGGATTTCTCCTACTTTGTTCTTCAAGCATCTCTTCCTGGCTCTTAGCTTTTTGGCATAGAAGGAAGTGTCAACTGATGCATAGAGTTCTCTGATAAACCTTATTTGGTCTTCGAGTTTAATTTGTAACATTATTTGAGATAATCAAAGTAGTATAATTAATCTTAAAATCCTTGAGTTATTTCTTAATCCTTTGACAAATGCTTGTAATTTTCTACATAAAGATCTCACATCTTTTGGTAAGATTATTCCTTGGAATCTAAGGAATATTTGCTCAGCGAGATTTTAATCACTTATGTTGACTGTTTTAATCCAGTGCTATTTTTAAACATTTACTTTATTTTAATAATTCATCTGTAGATCCTTTAGAGTGTCTATATAGACCTTAACATCATTTGTGACTTTACATACTTCATTATTCTATTGAATTCCTGAGTCCTGTGGTATAACAAATAGAAGAATTGATCATTACTTTTGAATCACTTCTGATTTTTATTAAATGCTTATAAGCTCACACAACTAGGTACGATGTATATACAGCTTTCAGTAAGCATGTCTTCCAGAGACCCTTTACTTCTTTGTACTGAACATGTTTCTCAACAATTAGCCTTGAATCATGTTGGCTTTGTCTTCATCTGTTACATGATGTATTTTTTTTAAAAAGCATTTTTACTACAGAATGTATAACAGTTTGTATGATGATGAACCCATTAGCGAATTGTTTGATATGGAGCCTTCTTTGATATTTTTATAGTTAAATGTATTTGAGCACCATCTTTAGGATATTATTTATAATTATTTTTATTATTATTTCATGCATTTATCTCTTGATAAGCTTTCACCTATTAAAGCCATCACTGTCTGGCTTTCTGTTCCTACAGCAGAGCATCCACTTTTGGTGCTCCGGTTTTAATAATGGGGGTAAGTCACATGTCTTCTCTCGTTTTCAGAATCAGAAACAGCTTGGGGATTTTCCTGTTGTTGCCACTCTTAGAAGATTGGGGTGGATTTATCTGTAATATAGTCTGGCTGTAGAGTCATTTGGCTTGACTTTCCATCACCAATTCAATTTCTTCACTTGTTTATTTAATCATTCTCTGTTTATTCTTGGGTCATTACTAGAAATTTATTTTCTTCCAGAAACTAGTGCATTGTCCTTAGATATCATGTGAATATGCTTTTACAAAATTCCATATTTAATACTGTGTGTGTGCACCCGGGCGTGTGCGCATGCGTGTGCACCCGGGCATGTGCGCATGCGTGTGCACCCGGGCGTGTGCGCATGCGGATGGTGCTGTTTGATACCATGAAAGCTATTCCTAAGGGAGGAGGCTTTCCTGTCAGTTCCAAATTTGGGGCCTCTGCACCCTGAGACTGAAGAGCATGATGTCTTCAGCAATAGGGCTTCCACCTCTGGGGGGCCATTAAGGACATATCATACTGTAGAGCATCAGAGGACAAGAAGCAGGAGTCAATTCTTTCTTCTACCACAGGCTCCTAGGTCATCAGCTGGGTAGCAAACACTGTTACCTGATGAGCCATCTCATGGCTAGTCCTGTATTTAATACTTAGAAATGTATATACAAACCAGTTTTGGATTTTATCTGTTATTTCTTTTTTTAAAAATTTCTTTTCTTTTTATGATTATAATTACATCATTTCTCCCATCCCCTTTCATCCTTCCAAACCCTTTCAAATCCACCTCCTTGCTTTCTTTCAAACACACAGCCTGTCTTTTCATTAATTGTTATTACACACACACACACACACACACACACACACACACACATATTCTTAAATGTAACCTGCTTAGTCTATATAGTGCTATTTGTATGTATGTTTTCAGGGGTGATCATCAAGTATTAGGTAACCTATCCGTGTGTTCTTCCCTGAGGAAGACTAGTTCTTCCACTCCTAGGCTTCCTTAGTTCTTGTGGTTTGTGTGTAGTGTTGAAGCTTCATGGTCTTCCCCGCATCCATGTTGGCATGTCAGTATGTCTGTTGCCCGTGTTCAGCTCATGCTTAGGCTGTCATGTTGACTTAATGGGTGTGGCTCCTGACATTTCTAAGAGAGACTGTCTCACAGAAAACCTTTTGATCCTCTTGCTCTCACAATGGTTCTGTAATGTTCCCTGAACCTTAGGTGCAGGAGTTGCCTTGTAGACAGACGTCTCCTTTGAGACTAGGATCCACAACTCTCCATTGTGATTGGTTGTGGTTTTCTGTAATAATCTTGACCACAAAGAGAACTGTCCTTGAGGAGGGGCAAGGAAGTCCACTTGTTCATAAGTAGAAAGACAAATATTTAGAATGTAGGCAGGACAGATAAAGGAGGAAGGAGGGTAATATAACTGTAAGGATGGCTGAGAAAGTCACAAGGAATCAATCATACTATTAACCATCTACCTTAAAGAACTCAGCCTGTTAATACATGTGAGCCTGTGTATAAATACATGTATGTAGTTCAAATGACTTTTCCTCATCTGGGCTGACAATATTCCCTCGAAGACCCAAAGACTATGTAATAAAAATCGTCAACCCCAGGGGTGAGAAGCCCTCTTGTGAGTTGGTCAGAGTTGTTCAGGAGACTACTGAATCATACAGTCTATGCCCTGGACGGCTTCCTAGAGGTGGGAGCTAAGTCCCTATTGCTGAAGACATGCACGTCTGTCTCAAGGTCCACAAGCTCCTAAGTTGAAACTGACATGAAAGCCTTCTCCCTTAGGACTAGCTTTTATGGTACCAAACAGTACCATGTAAGCTTCCAAAAGAGGGAATCAACAGACAGCCTACGATGCCTACGCACCACGTAGATAACCAGAATGGCACGATAACCATAAGGATTCTGCAGTGCCATGCATACCTTGGGTGGTGACTGACAGCTGAAGTGGAAACGTCTAGTTCTTTGAAAAGTTAGTTACATCAAATAATGTTGTGCTGGGGCCCACAGCTGAAAAAGATGTCTTGCTAAAGCAGATCCATGAAAGACTGTTTTCCTGAAGCAGACACAGGCGAAAGGATGTTTTGCTATAGCAGACAAATGAAAGGACCTGTGATGAAGGAGTATAAATATGACCCCACAGACAGTGGTTTGAGTATTGGTTTGGTTTGTTCCCCTCGCTATGCTTTGCTAACAACATGCATATATTGGTTTTCCTTACATAGCATTGTTGAGCTCAACTTGTGGTTGTTGCTGCCATTGAGAGAAACTTGCCCAAGAACTGCTTGTGAGGTTCCTGTGGGAGTTTGCCACTTCCACGACCTTGACTGAGGCTAGTTGGCAAGTTTTGTGGGTTTTTTTAGAATTGAACTGCAGCTGCCTGGTATCTGCCTGCCTAGAGGACTGGTCTGCAGCTGCTCAGTAGTACTTGGTGTTTGTTATAGGATTGAACCGCTGAGAGAGAAGATCCAGCTCGCCCCCACAGAACTACTGCTGAACAGGTCTATTTCCCCATCTCCTAATAACGTTCCTCTTCCACTACCTCTGCTGGGTGGTGGACTACAGGAGAGGTTGAACCCTTATTAAAAGTAGGCTGCAAAAATGTATGCCTACAGACAGCTCTCTCATTGGACTTAAGACCTGGTCAGTAAGAGGGAGACCATCCGGGTACTGAAAACCTAGACAATTATCCAGGGCTAGTAAAGTCACAGTCCTTGGAGAAGAAGCTCTAACTACAACTTTAGTAAAGCAGCATAATCCTTAACTACATTCTCTATCGTGTTTTATGACTATTCTTTAATTATAATCTTACTTCGTGTGTATTTTTCTCTTCTTTAGATTTACTATTTTTCCAGGTCTTCAAATTGAATATTCACTCAAATCTTTCTGGTTCCTAGTAACTGATTTTAATGTCATAAGTTTATCTTTAAATTATAGCTTAGCTCACCCATACATTTTAATAAGCAATAATTTCTTACTAATTTGGATTTTACTTAACTGTTCATTTTAATGTATCCAAACACGCATTTTGTTCTAACTTGGTTGATTTCTAATTTAGCTGATATCACTGTCAAGGGATGATGAGTGTGATTTAAGATCTTTGAAATCCTGACCTTGTGCCAATATTTGTAGACATTCCACATGTTCACAAAAGGGATTTGGCCTGTTGTGGTATGTGATTCTTTTTGTTTCTATTGATCAAGCTGGTCAATTTTGCTGTGCCAAACATCTACATTCTAACTAGTACTAATTACCCTCTATAACTATCAATTTGTCTGTGAAAATTTCTCTATTTCTGCTTTACATATTATAAAGTTATGCCATGAATGCTAACTTCATCATGCACTGAACTGTCCTTACTTATTTGTATTAATGTTTTGTGAACTTTGGATATTTTTTGTCTGTTATTAGCGTTGAAATGGCAGCTTTGTTTTGTGCTGTATTTGAGAAGCATGTATGTATCTTGTCCTTGATTGGTATCCATCTGTGTGATATTGCTCTAGGTATATCTTTTGTTAGCAGTATGTCGTCGCTAGATTAAGAATGACCAGGATAGATCAGAGAGGTAGTCCAGGAGTTATGAGCACTGGCTGTGTTTCTAGACCCCGGCTTAGTTCCCAGCACCTGTATAATGCGAATCACAACCACCTGTAACTCCAGCTCCAGAGAACCTAATGTCCTCTTCTGGCCTTGGGTGTCCCCTACACTTGCACACACACACACACACACACACACACACACACACACACGCACACACTGTATATGCAGATAAATAAAAGTACATAAACATTTAGAGAACAAAACCCCAGTAGGAGGACCGCTTTTGAGTCATTCACCAGGAGTGATTGCTTGTGTATTGAGAATCATCTCTCCCACGTTTTGTGTGTCTTGCTCAGTTATCCTTCCTTGTAGCCCCCTATTCCTTTTTCTCAATTGTATTGAGGTGATGTGCTCTGCTTCTCTTTCCTGTATTTTCTTTTCTTCAGATGATACAGAAGCTTCCAAGTCAATTTCTAGTGTTAATAAGTAATCTTAAAGATTCATATTTAGGGGCTGGAGAGATGGCTCAGAAGTCAAACTTCTCAGAAGTCAGAAGAACACATACTGCTCACATAGGGAACCAGAATTTGGTTCTCAGAAGCCATATTGAGCAGGTCACAGGGACCTGTAACTACAGGGGATCTGTTGCTTTTTCTAGACCATGAGGGTGCCTGCACACACATCGAGAGACAGACAGACACATGCACTCACACACCCATGTACACACATACACATGCACACATACAGACACACATATATGCACTCACACATGCATTGGACCACACACACACACATCATGCATGCAAACATGCTCGAGTGCACACACAAAGTAAATCTTTACTAAGATTCTTTCCTAATCATACTTTAATAAAAAAACAAAGCCTGAAGTTATTAAGTGTTACCTTCTTCAAATAACACTTGTCTTAACTTATGTGGAGTTATTAGCTCTTATTTTTATAGGAACTAACTCAGTCAGTCACCACGGAATTGAGTTAACCTTTTAAATAAAGTCCAATATCAAATTCTACATTTTCTTTTAAAATGAAGAAATATTTTATCTTTTGTTTTATAGATGAGCATGTGCATATTTTTGTGAGTGGATGTCATGTGTCATGTGCATGTAGGAGCCTGCAGAGTCAGAAGAGGCTATGGGAGTCCCCGGAGCTGGAGTTAGAGGTGGTTATGAGATGCCTAGCATGGATGCTGGGAACTGAACCTAGGTCCTCTGCAAGAGTGAGCCATCTCTCTAGCCCCAGATTCTCCATTTTCAACATTTTCTTATGTTTTTTATGTTGACCCTCTCCTCGCTTAAAACAAGGTGCTGTTTTTTTTAAATCACTCTTTTAAAAGGAAAACACATCCCTAGTTTTTACATGCTTTAAAATTTGTTTATGTTGTTATTACTCTTAAATAATAATTTGGAAATGATTTTTTGTACTGTTATAGTAGGATATCAAAGTTTATTTGTAAAGAACATATGTGTAAGTCTAAGTTTGAGTAACAGGGAAGGCTAAGTTGTTAGGAGACTTGGTTTCTTTTGTTTTTGTTTTTGGAGACAGGGTTTCTCTGTATAGCCCTGGCTGTCCTAGAACTTACTCTGTAGACCAGGCTGGCCTCGAACTCAGAAATCCACTTGCCTCTGCCTGTGCTGGGATTAAGGCGTGTTCCACCACTGCCTGGCTGAGACTTGGTTTCTTTAAATCATCCAGTTCTTAATTTTTTTGCGTTATTTTTCCATGTGGTGGTGAGAAGATGATTTTGTGGAGCTGGTTCTCTCCTTTTACCAAGGGTTCTAGGCATAGACTTCAGGCTGCTGGGCTGGCACTTTTACCTGATGGCTCAAGGCTCTATTCTTGAGTCATGTATTGGACTTTCCCCCTGTCACAGAGTTACAGGTCACCCACTGACCCCAGTCACAGTCTTCTTTCTCTGGTAACTCTTCCTCAGGCTCTTCACATTCTGTCCTTTAAAAATATAGGAGCAAAGACAGAGACTGGAAAATTCCAGCAGAGAGAGAGAGAGAGAGAGAGAGAGAGAGAGAGAGAGAGCGCCCTCCCTCTATCTCTACCTTCCTCTTGAAGAACTTGCCTATAAGACTCAGGTATGGATATGGGATTTACTTCTGTCCACCAGTGCTTCTTAGCATTGGAGCACCTAGTGGAGGGTATCTAACTTCTGAAGCATTTAAGGCATTTCTTGTTCTCTTCTTCTAATAGCTGCTTCATAGACAGATGTTCGAAACCAAGAAGGACACGGTTGTCTTTACTTCTAGTGCTCTTTCATACTATGAGAGAAGGTCTTTCTTTTAGCCCAGTTGCTATTTGCAGAACCCATCACAGGTTGTTGGCATCTTGGAATAGCGGTGGAACGAGGTGCCACCATGTTAACCAAGAGGAGCCAGACTTTCCCTTCCTCCTGCACATGTCCAAATAAAGTACTTCCCTAGACACTACCTTACCATGAGACTTCGCAGATGAAGCATTCATTCCCTTGTAGATATCCATATGCACCACATTCAATATGTTTATTCACACAAATGGACTGATGTTTCTAGTTCAGACCTTGATAATAATTCTGAAAGGTAAAGCGTCGTGTCTGCAGCTGGCTTACTACCAGAACAACATGTTTTTAGCAGTTACATCATTTTTGTGGGCTTCCCCTTTGTTGATTTGGGTTTACTTTAAGTTATCCAGTTCTTAACTTTTTGGGGGTTAATTCTTTTTCCTTCTCCTTGTAATTGAATATATATTCTACTCTGATCTGTTTGTGGGTAAATGATGTCCCTTATTGTGGGAAATATCAGATTTCATTCTCCTTCTGAAAACTCAGTACAGTATCATAATCTGATGCTGAGATGAGCTATCTGTCATGTCAGCACCAAAATTTCACTGCAGTCCACTGGGAATATAATGTAATAAAATCAAGCAGTTTTTAAACTGTAATCAAGGAACATTCCACATGTTGTTTGAAGAAAAATGGAAATACAGGAGGTAAACAAGTAGATTCTCCACGTATTATAATCACACCTTCCTGTTAGTGTTATTGCTGTGGGCTAGCCTACATACAGAATATGTTTGCTATTTGAGTCTCTATTTTTATTCTGCATAATTTTAGAAATAGAATTGGACCAGAAGCAAGTGATAAATATGTATATTTTGTTTAAGTTTTAAGGGGAAAAGTAAAAAAATAACGGATCTGGTTTTGACTTATAAAATTTTGTTTAAAATTAAATGAACAGCCTCCCCTAATGTTAGTAGTTATCATTTTAAATGATATTAATATCCTTCAAGGACTGGAGTATGGTCAGCTCTTGGGATCTATTTAAAATTTATGTTGCAATGGTTACTTTTTTTTTCTGTTAGCTGTAATGAAGTACTCTATAGAGACAGGCCAAAGAGGGAGAAGATTTATCTTGACACTTGCTTTCAGAAGGTTTAGTCCATGGTTTCTTGGCCTCGGGTGCTTAAGCAAAAACATCACGGCGGTGGGAATGAGAAGGGAAGGAGAGCGATTCACTCCCTAGTAGACTGGAAGCCAGGAGTGGGCAGGCTGACAGAGGTAGGAAGGGGTCATGGACGAGGTATCAGTTCCTCCTTCTGAAGTTTCTAGGACCTCCCAAGAGAGCATCACCAGTAGGAAATCTAGACTTTAAGACAGGGACCCGTGGAAGATGATTCAGATTCAAGGCCATATGCTGTTGTTTCCTCCAACCAGCTAATCATGGGAAAACAAGTCAATTTAAATATTTTCTCAGCTGGGACTTGAAGATATCCTCCAAACACCACAGATCATATCTACAGGCAGTGTGGGGTTCACACACACCCCTAGTTCTGTTAAGGTGAGCAGTCTCATTGACATGGCAGCAGGAAAATGAACTTGTGCCAACATTCTTTTAGGGAGATGGTTTGTCAATGCATGTCCAAATCCTTGAAATTCATGTAGTTGAATTCCTCGCAGAATTTATCAGATGGCATTGCACAGTATTTATGTGTGAGGCTGTATAGCACCATATAAAATAGCAATAAATTGAAAGATATAGATGCTAAAATGAAATCAAAGAGTGATTAAATAGATTCGGCTGATGGAATGAAACACCACTATTAAAACCTTTATGCTGCTACAGGGCTAGAAAAAAAATAGTGGAAGTCAAAACCATACCTAGGACGGTATGCATACGTGGGATAAGGTACATGGCAGTGTTCCCTTACTGTGGCTGAATGTACTGCACAGAGCGTACCGGTAAGTACCACAGGAAGCTCTGTAGTGTATCCCTGAGGAATGTGGGACCTGAAACCAAGCTGCATGGCTTTAGATCACACCTCAAACATTTGCTAACAGGGAATATCTCAGACACAGTACTGATTTCAGTTTGATCACTTTGAAGATGGGACCCAAACCAACACTTTGCTATTAGGCTTTTGTGAGGATTCTAAGCACACAAGTTAACATACAGGGCACCTCTCTGCTGCTTGGTATATAGGAAATACTCTATGGGAAGTATTATTGTTTTTATGAGTTAGGCACTGTGTTACCAGATGGGTTAATAATAGGAAAACTCATAGTCTAGAATGGTGGTTTTCAACCTATGGGTTGCTACCCTATGGGGATATGCAGACATCCTGCATATCAGATATTTACATTATGATTCAAAACAGTACCAAAATTACAATTATGAAGTAAAAATGAAAATAATTTTATGATTGGGGGTCACCACTGTGTTAAAGAGTCACAGCATTAGGAAGGTTGGGAACCACTAGTAGAGTGTGGAAAAGGTTTCTAAGAATCAAATTCCTAACAAAAATCATGACTCATGATATGAAAACCAACAAGATGTTCTTAGACGAACTGGGGAAGAATCTAGTTAGACTGTTAGTCTTCTGTAGAGAAACACCCAAGGACAATGGCTATTTCATAATAAAAGAAATTTCTTTTTCAAAACTGGGGATGTCCAAGATTGAGGACTTGGCTTCTGGTGAGGTTCTTCAGGCTGTGTCATGAGGGAAAACAGAAGGATAAAGTATATACCTGTATAAGAAAAAGCAAGAGGTGGTGTGTATCAGATTCACTTTAATACCAAGAACTGTCTTGCGATAACTGACCCAGGCCTGAGATAATGACACCAGATATACATCCCTTGTGGTGGAGTCACCCGTTAACAGAGCCTCCCATTGGGGACTAATTTTATAGCATGGGGACTTTAGGGACACATTCAGTTCCTAGGCTCTGTAGAGCTAAATGACGCCTCCAAGTGGGATGTGGCACTCATCTGGAAACATGAGTGACTTCAGGTACATGGGGAATAACATCCTGGTGAAGACTACAGAACTGTTACTGCAGATCTGTGAGGAGGTGCAGGCATTCAGTGGTAAAGGGAAAATAGGCTACTCTGAGTAATGGCATTTCCCTCTCCCACCCCATGCTATAAGAACCCATGGGGAGGTGTGAACAAAGGAAGAACAAGGGGCATGTGGTTTCTTCTGAGATCCTTGATCAGGAGGGATGGGAGATGGTGCTGATGGGACTAGGATGATGGAAGAGGTGATTTGTGACGGGAATGGGCACGAGGTACTGTAGGGAAAGAAAGGCATTGTGGAGAGAGAGGGAAGGGTCTCGGTTGAGTTATGGAGAAGCTGGATGGCCAGAGGTCTCCTTGGGTGAGGTCAAGGAGAACACTTGATGGGTCAAGATGCAGCATCTCCTTCTCCCACCTTCATGTGGCATATGTAATTTCTCTAATTAAAAATGAAGGGCATTGCCATGGGGATGGTGCTGTGGTCTCAGCTGATGAACAGAGAGCTAGCTGATGAGCAGAGCCTCCCCATACTTTGAATCTAGTTTTTAGTCACACTACAGCAGCCTCGAGTATATAAGCAGCATGTACTGCTGAGGCGTTGTGCGTTTCTGCCCTTGCCTTAATCTAAAACTCTTTGCCAACCAGAATAACTGTGTCATACTCTGTTCTTTCTTCTGAGTGGTTTTCTAGGATTTATTTCTACAATGGCTCACAGGAAGAACAGAAGTTTGTGAGTGTATATGAGGGTGGGAGGGAATGAAGAATAGGGAGAAACAGAGGCAATGTGGTCAAAGACTTCATGGGGATTGGTATCAGTGTCTAGAAACCTAGGGCAAGGAAGGACGAGGGAGGGTAAGGGGAGGAGTGGGGAGGACAAAGATAGGAGGGGGAGGGCAAGGAAGAATGGGAGGGTAAGGAGAGAAGAGGGAGGGCAAGGAGATGTTACTATATACAAACCTGTTTTTCTGTACCCACATCTACATCAATAAAGAAAGTTTATTTTACATGTATTCATTTTTTTTCAATAAGAGAAGTTTAATTATATTTTATGTAATCTCTAATTGGCAAGGACATTTAAGGCTCATTTTAGAGAGATCTGTCTGAATGATATTAAAATAAAATACCTTAGCACTTAGTGAGTTAATCCTCAGATCTGAATGATTTGATTTTTCAATGCAGTGGCTGATACTGAGAGCCAGGGTCTCACAAGGAGATCTTCCTTATGTCTTTGATGCTGGTTTTCCTCCATAAGAACATGACTAGTTGGCTTTTGGTGAGGGGCCTGTGGTTTTGAGGACTGAACTAAGATGCACCCCCAACAGGGGGAGCCATCTTATTCTGTCTTTATTCATAAGAAAGTTTAGATACTTCCTCTGAACAGGATAGATTAGCTCCCTGTGGCTGCTGTAACAAATGACTACAAACCAGGTAGCTTTATGCAGCAGAAATTTTCTCCTTCCACTCATAGTCCTGGAGGCTGGAAGTCTGCGTCAATGTGTTGGCAAATCCACATGCCTTAGAGGTTCTGGTGGAGAATCCTTTGTCTTCTTTAGCTTCGGATGGCTGCAGACATTTCTTTCTGCACATTACATCTCTCTCATCCATTCTTCCAGGGTCACATGGCATCTTTGTCTTCTTTCTCCGTATGAGTTCTCTGCTTTACTAAGGAGCCTGACACTAAATTCAGGACCTACCTAGGCAATATAAGATACTCTCATCTTCTGATCTTTACTTAAGCCCATTTGCATAGACTATCACTTAATGAGGCCCCAGCCACAGATCTTAGCAATTAGGGTATGGATACATCTTTCTTTAATGTGGGAAGCACCATTCAACTCATAATAATTGTTTTTTTCAAGATTTTATTTTCATTTTGTTTTAAATTATATGTATCAATGTATAGGTTTGTACACCTGAGTGTACTTCCTATAGAGACCAGAAGGCAGTATCAGGTTCCCCTAGGTTCTGGACAGGCCATCTGATCCACCCGATATGGGAGCTGGCAGCTAAACTAGGGTCCACTGGAAGAGTGGGAAGTACTCTTGACTGCTGAGCTACCTTTCATGTTCCCATTACAAAAATTTTTGATGAGTCTTTATGAAAAATAGCTTCCTCTATCTCATTCTGCAATGGTTTGATTGTCCCCACAAAAACTCACATTAAAATCGAGACATCCTTATTGTGTTAGTATAAATACTTGACAGTTTTATCTGGGGGAGTGATATCTTCAGGAGGTCAATAAGTTTAAATGAGACCATCATAAGTTGACCCTCATCTAGGGGTCTGTGGCTTTGCTAGAAGAGGAGAGACCTGAACTAGGTGCTGTGATATCTGTGCAACCAGCAACCTCCACATGATACCCTATAATACC
The DNA here is from genome assembly GCF_004785775.1 of Grammomys surdaster. Classification (NCBI taxonomy): domain Eukaryota; kingdom Metazoa; phylum Chordata; class Mammalia; order Rodentia; family Muridae; genus Grammomys; species Grammomys surdaster. The sequence goes on along the minus strand of NW_021604601.1, from coordinate 7,913,513 downwards.
TGGAGACTCTGGGAAGTTTTCACTACCAAGAATCCCTCATCAGATGCAAGTACTCTGTTAGACTTGCCAGTTTTTGTAACCCTGAGCTGTATAAATTCTTTATTCATATTCAAGGAATTTGGCTGTGGTGTTCAGTCACAGCAACAGACAAGGGTGAAGATAATTCACAATATTCTTGAGGATAAAAGATCAAGGCTTGATTGTCCACAGAAACCAACCTCCTGTGTTTAGCTATTGTTTAAAGAAGGCCACTTGGTGAGTTGGTCCTCTCACTAAAGGGGCACACATTAGCTGAAGAACCAGAAAGACAACAACCTGCAGATAGAGAGTCTGGAGATACATAGCTTGGTGTTGGCCTTGGATGGGTTTCCTGTGTGAGGGAGAGGATGTGGTATTAAGAATTTGTCATGGAGAGCGTTGTAGCTCCCATCTCTGTGTAGTAGAACTTAGCAGAGGAAGATAGGAGAAGGCCTGAACCAGGGCCAGGCCTCCATGGTGCTTCTGAGGGGAGAGAAAAAAATGGACGGATGAGGGGGTGGTGACCAGGGAAGAGGTCCTTCACCAAAGATCACCAGTGGCTTACTTAATCCACATAGAAGAAGATCAGCCTGCCAGGACTATTTCCAGATTCCCTGCCATTGATGTCCCTAAGCTCCAGGAGTTAAGGGACAGGAGACAGCCAGGCAGACAATTGCATTTTAAAATGCTCTTCTCTGGGAACCTCCTAAGAGTTGTGGGTTTAAAAGGCATTTGCCTTGCAGATATATATAGCTTGTAAGACCTCAGTTCACAAATGGCCGGGCTACACAGAAAATTAATGTGAAGGTCTCCTAGGTCATTGGGTGGGGGTCATTTTCCATCATCACATGTCCCAACTTGTCAAAGTAGATTGGTCTTGGATCCCCCAGGGTTCCTGCAAGTGGAGGATTTTAAAGGTCAGTTGCATGAGAGAGGACCCTGCATGTTCGAAGTTGAAAGAGGCTCAATGCTTTTTACCTGTGCAAGGCACACTGGCTTTCTTGATTGCCACTAAGGGGGAGAGCAGTGGGCAGGAACTAATGTGTGTGGGCATTTTCCGTGTGCCTGTGTTTCAGAGGTTTCCTCATTTACTGTCCTTAGTCAACGAGAGCAAAAAACCAGGCTTTGGGATAAAGATGCGGAGAAGTAAAGGCACACAGCGAGGCCTCTCAATGCAGACTGACTCTCCCATTGGCACCCAAGTCCCCGAAGCCCTTCTCTTTCCTCACACACAGTTCTCCATGGCTTCCTTGCCTGATTCCCACTCCTAGCTCATTCTTCCCTCCCTTTTACCGATTCTGCTCTGAGAACAATGATAGTTTCTCCTCTGTGTCCTAGTTTCTCTACTGCCCTTCCTTCTGGAATGTTCTAGTCCCAGTTCTGTCTGTATGCTTCTTAACATCTTCCTGGTCTTGGTCTGATGATGTCTTTTCTATGGCTCATCCTTGAGTAGCCTCTCCAGAACTACCACATGCTTTCTCATCACACCCATTACATTTTCTTCATAATCTGCACCAGTTCTCTGGTGTCTGTTTACTCAGTAGTATGTAAATTCCTTATTTTTCACCATACTTTGTGGCAGGGTTTATAGTGAGCCCCATATATATGTATATGTATATGTATATGTATATGTATATGTATATGTATATGTATATGTATATGTATATGGTGTGTATATGTGTATATGTGTATATGTGTATATGTGTATATGTATATATGTATATATGTATATATGTATATACATACACATATGTATGTATATGTATATGTATGTATATGTATATATGTATATATATGTATGTATATATGTATATGTGTGTATATATACACACATATATTATATATATACACATAACATATATGATGTGTATGTGTAATAGATGAACAAATCAATGAATGGATTTATTACCTTCTTAGTGACATTTAGATATTGTGGCATTATCTTATGATTAACTGTGGAGCTTTTCTCTTCAAACTTGAGAAAGCAACTCATAACACATATCTTACATAATGTCCAGATCTGCTGAAGAGAAGCAGAGGTACACTACCTTGGAAAACAAGGAGATCAGGCAATCCAACTTGCCAATATTTGTTTTTTCTAGCCTGTTGGTATATCCTCCTGCATTTGGCCTGATGCAGCTGCAGACATTATAGAAGACCTGTGTAGAGGTGCTGAGAGAATACTGTGTTTACGTTAGCTGGTTCTTAGCTCAAGTGCTGCCAACTGTGTGACACAGGTGTTAGCGTGAGGACTATAGCCTATTCAGAACTCTCGGCACTTTAGCAAGGAATGCCCCAAACTGAACTGAGCTTGTTCTCTCTCTCTCTCTCTCTCTCTCTCTCTCTCTCTCTCTCTCTCTCTCTGTCTTTCTCTCTCTGAAAACATTGCCCCACTGTTCCTCATATTATCAATGATACCTAACTACTGCTGACATAAGCCATATATTAGAGTTAACAATGGTCATTTATTTCTCTTCCAGTCAAAGGAAGGAGGTCCTGTTGAGTCAACTTCCCTGCTTACCTTTTACTGTTTCCTCTTGTTAGCAACTGCGTGACCTTCCTTCTAGCTGCTAACTCATTTTCCTCCTGCATGAATATGAGGTCTACAGAGTCCACAGTGTATTGTACTATTCCATAGTTCCACAGCTTTGTTTTTTCACTCCTTGGCATGCCTCCTCACCTTGACTGCTGCTTGACTCCCACCCAAATCTGAGTATTTATATCAAGACCAGTGGTCAGCTTCCCATTGCAAACTTTTCCGTCTCTTTGACCTATCAGAATTAGCCGCTGTTTTCTGTATGCACTTGGCATACTCTGTCTATGCTTAGCTCATTTGTACTTATTGCGCCCAGGAGAGAACCTCACCGCGAGTGCCCTTCTGCTTATTGAAGGAAGTGGTCATCCACAGGTGACTGGGCTAGCTGGCTTGCTTCACTCGGTCACTAAAGCTATAACACAGGGATGCATTTCAGATTGCATTTCCCCAAATTCCAGTCAGTATAGTGGAGAAGCCAAGGAGACTGGGATTTCAGAAATCGCGATGGGTGATCTCAGAGTGTGTCACGGATAATCCTCCCATGAATAATTGAGAATTGACTGTGCCCTCATCAATTTGTCATGGAGGTCAGCCTTGTTTCATTAGATTGTAACTTCCTGCAGGTACAGCTTTTGTTCATTTATGTCTGAATTAATTTTTTTTTAAAAAGTACAGTATCAAAAATAGTATGGGTGCTCAGAATGCGGTGCATGTGAATTCATCAAGTGTATCAGGTTCCCGAGTGACCAAAGACGAAGCCGGCGTTCAGGAAACCCATTTGCTTTCATTAATAAAACAATCTTATCCATATTAAAGTAACAGTAGATGGAAGATGGGAAAGGATCTATTAGTGTGGTCCAGCTGTGGACCTCTAAGATCGTTCCTTCCTTCACAGAGCTCATGAATAATAAAATAAATCGCTGTGACACCAGGGAATAAGCTGTAAAGTGTCACGAAATGCCAGGAACAAAATCCACCCAAAGTGCTCTTTTTCTTCCTGAGGACAAGCCTAAAAGAACTTTTCTGATTACCTGACAGTCCATTTAATCCCCAGGAAACATTCCTTTGTTAGAGTTTCAAGGAGAATTACTTGAAATAATCCTTTGTACAATGTGCCTGGTTCTATTTTAGTTTTAAAATCGTGTCCCCTTTCTTTTTGAATTTGTTAAAAAAAAAAAAAAAGACGACATCTAATCAATGGCCGAGTAGAGGTGGTATGGCCGAGTCTGGGTTTCTTTCTCTTCAGGATAAAGTTACCTTTTGTGCAGAGGTCCTTTAAACGAGACTTGAAAGATTTCAGGAGCTGAGCAAGAATAATAAAAAGCCCTGAATGTTATAATTAAACTGTGTAGACTTAACCATCTCTCTTGAGTATTATTGAAGAGAAGTAAGTTTTTGACTAGTTTCATGTATGATGCTCACAGTGACCTAGATTTTAGGAGGGATGGACACTTCTTAGATAAATGCTTGGAAGAATTTCCAGCCTCCAGTCAAGAGGAGACATCGTCCTCCGAATATCAGGCTTTGTTAGCCACATGTCAACAGGACAGTGGAGATGAATGTTTAAGGCAAGAATGTGGTATCCTTAGAGCCATTTAGATATGCCATGGTGATGCTTACCATGGGTCAAACGCAAGAAGAAAACATCAAGGGGATTTCAGCTTTGAAAGTCAGATGACATGTAGGTTTACACAAGGACTCTGCCAAGTATAGAGTCAAGAGCCTTTGAGTGAGTGTGTTGGAGGCCAGCCTTGCCTGGTTCTAGGGTGTGGAAAATAAACATTTATTCAACTCAAGCTCATTAGGCCCAGGGACCTAATTGTACAGCTCCCATGTGTTCTAATTGAAGTACTTTCTAATTTTTTAAAAGTCTCCCTCCCATTATCTTCTCTTACTACTCCTGATGGTGGGTAAAGAAGTTGTGGGGGTGGGGGGTAAGTAGAACTTCAGTGCAGTTCCATCAACCCAATTCCTTTCTTCTGACCAGTGGTTCAATCTCAAATCCAAATGCTGAATGAGTGAATTAGCAGTTAGCAGTCAGCCTAGATATCACAATCCAATTCATTGTGTAGACAGCTTTTTCTTTTTTCCTTTCTGAAATGGATTGCTTGATTTTTTTTTTCCTTCAGGGATGGTTTTTTATATTTTAACTGCAATGTAAGAGTTAACCATGGCATCGATTTTTTTGAATATTGAAAATGTTCTAATAATCATTGAGTGGTCAGTAGGAAAGATGATTCTTGAACCATTAAGGTTAAAAAGTTGCCCATAGTTTCACTTTCTTAGAAGATGGCACTTTTCTTTAAAGCTATTTAAAAAAAAAAAAATCCCATTTACTTTATTTTGGGGTAGAATGGTAGATTCTGAGAGTACATTTTAAAACAAACATTTAGTTAAAAATAATATCCAATTTGGACTTAACTAGAGCATGTCAGAAATAACAAAAGGCAGTTAATGTGATCTGAGCTAAGAGCTTGTGTGAAGTTGCCAGCACATTATCTTCATATCTTTAACCACGAGGACTTCGCTTGCAGAAATGGCTCTTGACAAAGTTAAGTGGTCCTATACATTGTGTGGGAAATTGCCCTTATTTTGTGCGCTTCTTGTTCCAGTAATGGAACCCATGAGCAGTAGATAATTGTAGCAGCCTCGTCTATCAAATAATATTAGAAGTCAACAGCTATAATCTGAGCCACTTGCTTTCCACAGCTTTTCTCTATATTTTCCGTTCAAATTGTCAGTTGTTACCTATAAGTGTCTCCATTCCCTATGGTTGATAGAAGCAGAAAGATTTAAGTAAATCAGGAGGTGAGCAGTGGGCCACAGCTGGCATGCCTCAGCAGATGATAGCGGCTCCCTGAAAAGGGAAAAAATCATGGTTCTTTGTGCCGCTTTGTATGCTACTATTATTGGTGCGGTGACTGAGCGGAAGGATGTTTTTTAGAGATAGTCTTGGCAGTTAAAAACTGATTTTTAGAGGGTCAGAAATAAACCTCTCATTACAGGAGAGTAAACACTGTAGCATTTCAGTATTCTGACCTACTTTCCGTCATCTTGCATACCCCTGAATTGAAAGGAAGGGTGGGATTCCTATAAAAATCTTGGTTGTAGGTACTTCTTTACTGTACTGTATAAAACTACTTTCTGAGTTAGGTTTAATTGCCAACTTGACACAACCCCGAGCTACCTGAGCAGAGTGTATTGACTGAGGGATTGCCCAGATTGCATTGGATCAGGGGCATGTCTGTGGGAGATTGCCTTGATTATTAATTAAATGTAGGTGGGGCCAGCTCACATTCTCTGGAATACAGAGTGTCCTGGGCTGTGTAAGAAAGTGAGCAGAACGTAACCCATTGAGGGAGCCAGTAAACACTGTTCTTCCATGCCTTCTGCAGGTTTTCCTTGGCTGTGGGTCCTCTAACTGGAAGCTGCATGGAATGAGAGGAAGGAGTCCCACCTTCAGCTTCCTGCTTAGGGTTCCTGACCCAGCTGCCCTCAGTGATGGACTGCGACCTGGCAGTATAAGATAAAGTAAACCATTTCCTTCCATAAGTTGCTTTTGGTCAGTGTTTTTATAACAGTAACAGCAACGAAAATAGGACACGGAACTATCCTATGCTCTGTAAACTTAGTTATTGTAAAATATTCATGGTATAGAAGAAAATGTTAGTTCTGCTGGAATCATCACTGTAAACATCTTTGGGTTGTTTTCTGCATAAAAACAAGTCAGAAAAATTCCCAAAACAATAAGCAGAAGCTTGGAGGCATCTTATCCGGAGGTAGATAATTTTAATGTGTATAAAATATATAAAATTAAATGCTAAATAAAAATGTATGTATTTATATATTTGCACATGAATGACATACAGTGAATTAATATATTTGCTAGGATTATGTTACATGTAAAATCATATGATTATATCATGTCTGTTGCATAATACCTTGACTTCCCTTCCCTTAATATATTTCTATGTTCATAAGTATTCATTTATAACATGACATTTGATTGGCTACAATGTATCCCATTAATTACATTTCTACTACTGGACAAGTAGAAGATATAAAAAATTTTACTTTGTAAATAATGCTTTAATGACTTATCTGTGATAATGTTGGAATGTTAAATCTATGAGAAGGCTTTATTTTTGGCTGAAAGGCCTTGCCTTTCAGAAAGCAGAAAGGGGAGGAGGAGAAATGTCTGCCCCAATAAGCACTGCGAGCCAGTCACCGCTTCACACTTCCTGCTCGCGCCTGTCTGCCGATCCGTTTTAGGTTGAAACAGCCCCAGAGAGGTAGCTGAGGCACATGAAAGGGTGGGGCACTGTGAGTCCCTGGCATCTTTGGTGGCAGCACTCTGGAGGACAGCTCTAGGAAGAAGCATGGTACCCATTTGGGGAGCAGATCACTGGTAGTTGGGGAAAGGCACAGGGTGCTTGGATGAGCAGGATGGTCTGGCCAGTAACTGACAGCGAGGTTGCAAGGTTAGGTAGGGCTGAGATGTTTTGTCTGATGAGCTACCACAGAATCTACAGTGTGTTGTTCATTTTAATGGGTTTAAGCTTGCTTTTCTGTCATGCTGTTCTTCTATGGACTAGGTATGAGTGTAGTTCTCTCAATAGGACTGTAAATGCTTAGAGGATAAGAACAATGGAATTCCACAGAGGGTCAAGGTAGAGAGGGGAGACAGGTAACCGCCCCCTCCTCCAACACCGATAGCACTCATTGCTTGCTTCTGTTTTTATACATGATTTTGCTTAAGAGGGATCCAGGACTATTAACACCATGCCTACCTCATTTGAAACCACCCATTTAAATATCCAATGCAAGTGATCAAAAGTCTATTAATTTTATTTATTTATTTTTAGAGGTATTTTTCAGGAGGCATTGAAGTGACTGATAATTTCCCAGCTTGACTATTAGATCTCCCAACACAAACTGTTCTGAGGCGGGTTTGTCATTATAACCCATGGGTGCTTAGAAAATAGGAAAAGGCAGTTAGCATCCCTTGGCTGGTGGGATAGCAGGCAGTAATTTATTCCCAGGGACTGGTCCTTCCATGGCTTCTTGGACTGCACTCTGCCTAAGCAGAAGACTGGATGAAAAGGAGGTGCTGGTGGCTCTTTATGGTGCTCAGCGGTAAGGTATTTTGCTCAACTGGAAATTTCCTGTACTGGGAATTCTGGAGCCCAGTGGCAGCTGTGCATTTAAGCCTGTGATCGCTGTAGCATCCTCTTCCTGGCTAATGGAAAAGCCGTGTTTCTGTTTCTGTTATTGGATAAGGGCACTGGGCCAGGGCATGGGTACATTCCTCTCACAATCTGTGCTTCATTCAGAATGCCCTTTGCTCCTAATGCTATGCCTTCTCCTATATGGCATCTTAACAAGTGTGTTTACATGGTTCAACAGTCGTTCGGTACACTTACAAATAAAAGAAGGGTGATAATTTATGTGATTATATGATTGAAAACTAACAATTAATTCATTAGAGAGGTGTCATGTGGCTCTCTGATGCCTGTTGTCTACACAAAAGTAGATATTGAATAGCAGGGATTCAAAATGGCAGTCATATGTGAAGTTGTTCTATTTCTCGTGGATATGGATACAGGCAACCAAGGCATTAGGTTAGAGAGAGATGGGGGGGATGTCTGACCACCCTGGAAATCATGTTAAGACTGAGTGGAAAATTGGAAGTAGGGTCATCAGAACATACTTTTGTCTGCATAATAGGTTAAGGTGGAGAAATATACATGTATAATTGTTAGCACATTGTTCTCCAAAGTGAATATAAGCTGCTGGAGAGGGGCTAGGAAGATGCCTCACTGGGGAAAGTGTTTGTCACACAAATTTAAGGACCCAAGTTCTGATCCCCATTACCCTCACAAAAGCTAAGTCTGGCAGTGGTACCTGTAACTTGAGTGCTGGGGGTAGGGGTAGAGGCAAACAGAGTCTAGAGCTTTGCTGGTAAACTAGTTTACCTCAGATGGTGAAGTACATGTTCATTGAGAGACCCTGTCTCAAAAAATCAGGTGGAATCGTGATTGAGGAAGACAACCCGATGTAGCCTGTGGCCTACAACAGCATGCATGTGTGCACACATGTGCATATATACATACACCACACACACATATCACACATACACACACATACACCACACACACACTCTCTCTCACACACACACACAGCACATACACACCTCAAACACACACTCACACCCCTCCCCCACATACACACACATGCATACGACAAACACACACCACACCACACCCATACATACCCACACCTACCATATACATACTCACACACACATACACACACTTCACACACCCACCCACATACACACTCACATGTATCACATACACACTCAGACACACAGACACCACATATACACACCACACATATACTCACATACACACACACATACACATGCACCTCATAACACACACACACACACACACAGTATTAGTGAATACTTAATTGATGACTATAGATTCGAGCATTATGATTTTCTCAATAAATAGAGATTAAATGTTGACACTAAGGAGATTCTCACGTTAATGTGCTAATACCTAAGCAATTTGGTACAGGGACAAACAAATTTAAGCAAATCTTGAGTACCAAGATGATTTATTCGGGGACTACTATGCACCCAAGCCTCTCTTGTGCTATTAGGTTACACACCAACACTGCAAGGCATTTGTAATTAATTTCATTTTATAGATGAGTGAACAAAGGCTCAGGCAGGTTGGATGAAACAGCTAATAAGAGGTAAAGGTGAGACACAAGCAGTTGGATGGAAAACCCCCAGCCAGCGTGCTACAGCGTCCAGGCATGCCGGATACTTCCGTGGGAATCTGCTCTTATTTCTGGAGCAGAGAGCGGTCTGACTCATCGAATTTAAAACATGACTACGTTGATTACAGGATAGCGATATTTAATGCCGTTCATTTTCATTCCCTTAAAGTGGGGGGAGGGGCAGACCCCATTCATGTGCATCTGATTGCTTTGCCCTTTTGGCATCTGTTTTGTGTGTGGAGGTTTATTTTCTTCATTATCAGAGTCTTATGCACCTAATGATCCTTATTAGTATGCTTAGTGACCTTTAAAATTCTTTTTTTTTTTTTTTTTTGAAAAAAGAATGCACCCTAAGCGGTCACCTCAGTAGCTTTTGCTTGGTTAAATGACTCCAGTGACCATACCAGAGTGGTTCATACTCATGTATGTGGATGCCATTCTTACTCTTACTGCTGGAGTGCCAGTTTCTCTGAGGTATTTGAATGACACAACCTGTTCAAGTTTAATGCTATCTATTATGAACTCGCTGCCTGCTGTTAATAGCTGGAAGGCATTGATTTTGTTTTCGGCGCTCTTATCTCAAGCCCATACATTTTGCTTACGTTATTGACTATTCTGATCATTTCATGCACCATCTCTTTAGAAGATGTATAAATCAATGTCAGCCATGAAACTTAAGTTGTTTATTAGCCTGCCATGGAGGTTTACACCTTCGAGGGAATCATCTAATGTGGTTGATGTCAGGCATTGCCAACAATTGTTGACCAGGTTTTGATGAAAGAGGACAGCCTTGGAGCATGTCACATCTGGGGTAAGAAAGTTCATTCAATTATTTATTTGGGTCACATGTTATACTTGACTGGATGCACTTTATAATGATGTTAATTAACTTCTTCAGGGTGTTAAATTAGTTTGGGACTGCTGTGATTATGGCATGACATAAATGGGACCCTCTGTGCTTGGAGATGCGTTGGGGTTTTGCACACCAGAAGGATATTTTGTACTGGATTAGTGCAAATGAAACGGTATTGCTTACATTTGAGCGGAACTCGATAGGAGACCCATACGGGCTTCAGATCAATTTCACACTTAAATCACAAAATCAAAAAACAAGCACAGGAGCCTGAAAGCCTGTCCATCATTTCACACAATTACAGAGTTCTTTCTGCACTACCCGAAGAGCATCAAATTGCACCTCTAATCCAATAAAATGTGTTTTCTACAATTAAGGCAATTATGAAATATGCCCTGCAAAATCCATTCTTGAGGCTCAGATTCAATATGCTTTTTGTGCATAAAGAAAATTTGGAATTCGTTTAGACTGTATTTTCCCCCTATTTCTGTGCAGTGTTTTTGTGTGCAGGTGCACATGTGTGTGTAGGTGCACACAGATGTGCATGCATATGTACACACATGTGAGGCAAAAGGTTGAAGTTAGATGTTGGCCTCTATTAGTCTTCATATTTTTTTTTTGAGTTTTTTTTTTGTACCCAGGGCTTGTTGATTTGAGTAGGCTGCCTGGCCAGTGAGCTTCTGAAGTTCTGACTGTCTTCACTCCCTTCCTCCAATATCAGGTTCATAGATATACACATCTACCCACATCTTTTCATTGATGAATTAACATCCTGATTGCAGCTTCCCCTCCCTCGTCTCCTCCTAGTCCCTCCTCTTTCACCTCCTCTTGCCCCACTGCCCTCCCCTAAATATCAGCTCCCCTTGGTATATTAAGTTGCAATAAGAGTAGATGCATCTTCTCCTATTGAGGCTGGACGAGGCAGCCCAGTTATGGAGAATTGATCCAAAGGCAGGCAACAGAGTCAGAGACAGCCCCTGCTCCTGCTATTAGGGATCCCACATGAAGACCAAGCTGCACGTATACACACACACACACACACACACACACACACACACACACAGGGCCTCAGTCCATCCTATGCATGCTCTCTGGCTGTCCACTCCATTTTTTAACCTGAGTAGTAGAGATCTTAACTGAGGACCATGTGCTTATATGCCAAGCCCTTGACTGACCAAGATGTCTCTCCAGCTCCCTGTTCTCCATCTTTTGTAGCACCCTTGAAACATGCCACTTGTTCAGCAGTCTGCTGAGTACTTTTCAAATATGCTTTTCCTTGTAGGGTTGCATGGGGCCATAGAACTTATGCTAAATTTCTGGGGCAATATGTGTATCCGGTAATATTCAGAGGCTGGCTATTCTCATGAATGTGGAAGATTTAATTGGGCAGATCCCCATTAGTGTGTGTGTGCCCTTGGACTTATCTGAGATCTCAAAAATCTGTCTAGAAGTCAAAATTTAATTTCAGAAGAAAAAGTGTGAATCAAAGCATCTTTAAGAATTTGTCTTAGGCATTTTTTATTCAATTCAATCAAATATAAGTTAAAGGAAAATTTGTATGTTATATTATATATTTATGGGAATAGATGTCTTGTAGAGGATTTAAGTTGTTCCTGTTCTCAACTGCTCATCCTGCACAACAGACTGTGTCTTGAAATATGACACATTTAGAGAAAAGAATTTAAAAATATGATAGTTTTAGACTGGGGTGGATCATGAATTCAACAACAAATCATGAGACGAACATAAGAAAGAAACCATGAGAAGATGGAAGGCTAATACTGCTGGAAAGTACCATATAGGCTGCTAGGAGAGAAAAGTTATCAATTGTTTTGATCAGGTGTAGGCTCTGAATGTTCTACTACTAACCTACCAGGCAAGATGTGCCCACTGGTGTAATAGTGGCTTGTTTGTTATGGGTATAAAACCCACTGCTTTCTGTGGGTCCACATTATGAAGGTGAAACATGGGGAGCTTGACAGCAGTTATTCCAATGTCTGCCAGTGGGGAAGTGCTGGGCTTCAGAGAAGCACTGAGACACCACTCCGGGGTGGGAAAGTGAAGTCTGAGATGTAAGAAAGCCGAAGCTGGTATCCCCTGGCTCTGCTGGAGAACCACACAGAGAAGTCAGAAATGAAGTGTTGGGGGTCCACTGGCCCACACCAAGGCCAGGACTAGGCACTTCCAAACTCCTGGATATTCAAGCACTGCTGAGTCAAGCACTGATATTCAAGCACTGCTGAGGAGATGAGAGCAGATTCTGGGGGCCCTGGGCTGAGGACAGCGACTAGCCTGGGGCTGGGGGAGATGGGGAGCTTCATCTTAGCTCGGTGGTGGTGATGGTGATTGTCCTTAGCTTGGCAGCAGTTATGGTTGGGAGCAGAGATGGGCCTCTATGTGAGATCTAGCTAACAGCTCTGTAGGTGAAGGCCGGCTCTATGTTCCCTATGGCAGTGGTAGATGAAACAGACAGTCTTTGGTTCCAAACTATTTATTGGTTGTTCATCGTGGAAAAAGGATGTGTACAGTACCAACTTCTCAGCGTGGACCTGAGATTAAATACCTTTTACAGGGAGGAACGTCTGGGAAGGGAAAATTACTGGCTAAATGCTCAGGGCTTCTAGGTACCTCATTAGCATGGAGAACTCTGTTCTGGGCCTATGTGACCACAGGTCACATTTCCTTAAGTGAGAAGTGTGGCATGTTTTCCAGGCCAGGAATTTGGCAGGGAGCAGGGAGGCACCTACTGTCTCAGGTGTGTACCCACCAACTTTTTCGGGGTCTTAGATCTGTTCTACCCACCAGGCTTCCTGGCATGGTTTACTGTCTCACACTTTCTGATTGGATTTCAGTCCTACTTCAACAGGAAGGGAACATATGCCTGGTATTGTAAATCTAGTCAAAAGCTGGGGAGGGCTTAACCAAAGGATGGGAAGGAGTGTAAAGAAATGCTGTCTTCTGGACATAATATGGCCATTGTACTCATAAACTCTGGGCTGCTTGATGAACTGTACAAGACTTATGTAAAATTTAGCCTGTCAACATGCTATCATGGATGAGGGAGGCTCATGAAGACTAACCCCCAGCTGAGGAGCTACTGGTAGTTGATGGCTGTTTGGGGAAGTGCAATTCATGTATTTTCAGTGTCGTTGCCCACATTCCAGTAAATATGTATGAATATGAAGCCTTAACCTCCAGGCTCATGCAAACAACCTTAGTTGAACTCATCGGGCTATAAAAAATATAAATGACATGAATTAGGAAGGTGACTTGTAGGGAAGAAGGGAGAGAGAGAGAGAGAAAGAGAAAGAGAGAAAGAGAGAGAGAGGAGTAAGAGAAGGCAGAGGGGTGGTGAGTGTATTCAAAATACATTGTATGCATGTGAAAATGCTAAAGAATAATTTTAAAAATTTAATGTACCTTAATTTTACAGAGAACTTTATTACGACATGCCTGTGCACACATATCATGCAGTTTGGAATAGTCTCTCTTTCTTATCTCTGCCCCCCTCCTTTTGTATCTTTAGTAGTCCTCACTTTCCCTTCATGTCCTTTCCATGTCCCATAGATCCCACATGAGAGGAAATATGCAATACTTGGCTTCAATAAGATTGACTTCTTTTATGTGACATAATGACTTCCAGTTTCACCCACCAGGAAATAACAACAGACACACACACACACACACACATATACACACACACTGGAATTAGAGGTTAAGAACCACAATTGTCCCAACAGCAGCAAAAAGCTAGGAGAAAAGCCTGCTAAGTCATCAAGTCTGTAATAATGAGTCCTGGTTTCCTTAGGGAACTCCATGTGGGTAATATTTAATGTGGATGCCCTCTGTTCCAGAGCTTGCCTACCTGAGTTCTCCACTGAAAAACCCTTCTGCCCCTGAGACCCTCTCATGCTTCCAGAGCCTGTCGATGCCCCCTCTCCTCTGCTTGAACCCATTATCCTCTTTATTTCTAGGCATCCTTAGAACATGTAAATCTGCTCATGCTTCTGTGAGGAAATATCTCAGACTGATTAATTGATAGGCAGCTGACAAATTTCTCACAGTGCCTGGTGAAAGGCTGCTGCCTCTTGCCAGGATGGCACCTTTTGTCACCATCTTCTGGAGGACATAAATGTGGTGTATTTCTTTGTCAAAAGCAATAGCAGGGAAAGGGACAAAGGGGGTCAACTCAGTCCCTCAAAATCTTACTAATCCTTATTTATGAGGGCAAATAAATTTCTCATGGTCAAGTAACCTCCCAAAGGCCCTTCCTCATAGAACTTTGGAGCTCATATTTCAGCATGAACTTGGAGAGGGACACATATTGAACGGTAGCATCATGTTGTATTAATATTCAGTATTGTGACTGCCTTGTATGATGCTGCCAATGTTTATTTCCTCTAATTTTTTTGTGAGATCGAAGAAAAGTATACATTGTTTACTGTCATGTGACATTAAGCAATAAATAAAAATTGCTATTAATTTTTTTGGCAATCATAATTGTGTTGTCACATACTTTATAGTTCTTACAGTTTTGTCAAAGGGTCTGTTTATTAAAATATTTACATTGAGAACCTGTTGAAGATAGTGGCTCTCTTCACATTTGAAAAGAATTTCAGATTTTTCACTCATGTTTTAACTGGCTAAACTGAGAGCAATAATGTCTCTGCATCATAGAAGGTGGGTTCCATTCATACCTCCTCACGGCAGGTACCTCCAAGGTCAAGGTCAACCAGGAGACCACCCAGCAGCTCCTGGAGAATGGTCACTCTATCTGATATAGCATAAGAGATTCCAACAAGGGCAGAGTGAACAAATGCATGCAATACCAGCGTATACTGCAGAAATCTCATTTATTTAGCTACCATTGCAGATGCCAACACAGTCTTTCAGAGGCAGTGCAATATCCCCCATATCTTAAAGTGTAGGTGCCATGGCGTTTGGAACCATTTTTTGCTCAGCTTTAAATCTGCTACAATGCAAGCACAGACATTCATTTATAGTCAACCTTCCAAATCTGTTAAATCAAATTGCTCGGCATCCTTCGCTGTGAGAAAAAATTCTGTTTTGTTTCACAATTTGGATACCAAATTGTCTATGCAGAAGAAATTGAAGCCATGGGAGAAGTCATTCCTACAAAGCCAAAATTCAATGATTCTAACAGCCAGTGCTGTGAGAGCTGCTTACACTACAGTATGTTTTTGAATGAAAATATGTTGTTCAGTGGATGCTTCCAGGTTCAAATGCTTTCCTGGGAAATACAATGTTGAGCCAAACTTCAGTGGGGGATACTTATATCACTGTGTTTATCACCATGCATTTGACTTCTTTTTTTGCAGGATTTGTTATTTAAAAATAGGATTAAAATGCATTATAATTTCATAATAAAATATGCCTCTAAAACCATTAGGACTTTAAAAGCACCTCACTCATGTTTACCTGTTTTTCCACCATTCTGGTTAGAGTCTCACACAAGGCAATATACTTTTGAAATGGCCCTGAACAACACACACTAATTATGAAATATGAAGAGCTGTCATCAACTCTGATACGCCAAATGCAGGTAATCATGCACTAATATTTAATCTTGGCTGAGATGATCTTGTGTGTCCCATATTTTGGCTCATTCATGATTCCCAGATTTAGATCCCTTGAGTCAATCTCTGTGTCTGGGTTGTCTCGCCACTCCTATCCTCTTGATAGTTCACTTTAGTGGGGAACAGGATGGGAGAGTGGTGGTGTCT
This sequence comes from Grammomys surdaster, assembly GCF_004785775.1. Lineage (NCBI taxonomy): Eukaryota > Metazoa > Chordata > Mammalia > Rodentia > Muridae > Grammomys > Grammomys surdaster. Next base: position 7,897,570 of record NW_021604601.1, on the reverse strand, counting down.
TGACTGGGGATTTGACTGGGCTGTTGGATCACTCCTTAGCTAGTGGGGAGGTTGTTATGAGATTACTGAGCCCAGTTGAGCCACTATTCTGCCATCTGCTAATGTGACTAATCATATCCACATCCCAGCATTGCCATAAGAGTGCAGTTGAAACAAATAACATCTGAAATATGCTTAGCTCAGGCCTTGGCACAAAGCTTAACAAATAAATGGTGAGCATGATTTTTGTCGTAGATGATCAAGCCTGAAACCATCGAATGATATTCATTCATTTAATGAATATCTACGGTTCTAGGGCTTAGAATGTAATACAGGTAGCTAGCTCATAGTGTCTTCCTTTTTGGAAATGTCTCTACATAGCAAAGTCATGGCTAAGAGTTGTCTTATAATAGTCTGATTCACATCACAGCTCACACTGTGACTGAGGTCATCCAAAGTCTAACTTGGCATTTCTTGATCAAATATCGAAGACTGTTCCCACATCTTTAGCTGCTTTACATCACCATATTCAGTTCAAATGGTGATAAAGGAATATCAATAGACACATCCAAGCGACCAAGAGAAAATGAGTGGAGATATCAGCAAATAAGAGAATATTTCTCGAAGCTTGCAGTGTGAATACAAGTGAATGAACAAAACAGAGATAAGCCCTTTACATCATGAGACTGTCAGAATTCATGTCACTCTATAATTAACTCTGCTGTAACTTTAATATTTTTCAAGGTCTATTTTTAATGATGGTTCTTAAACACTTTAACCTCCTTTGTAGCCCACCACCCACCAGAGATACAGGGGAAGAAGGATATGCAGGATATGGACCTGTTTAGAAAGGCTCTTTGGAGCAACTCTTATCTGTGTTGTCTGGAAATTGGCAGTTCAGTTCACAGGTTAGCAGGGAGCAGTAGCTTGATCCACTCAAAATCACTTCATGGATACACCAGCAGTCTAGTTTGGTAAAGTTGGGATAGCAAACAGGAATCAGCACCAGTGGCATGACCTAGTAACGACAGCCAGGCCTCAGCCTCAGCTTGGGTCAGCAGGAAGAACCTGGAGGAACAGCAGGAGAAGTTCTCAGCCTCTCTTAGGTAGGTGAAGATCAATGAAGACTCGAGCCGCAGCATTCCATAGCTAGCTGTATCACCAAGCCAAGCTCTCTCTCCATCACTCCATCAAGTGCTATTTCTACTTTCATGTATCCTCATACATATGCATCATGTATGCTCAGCATGGGTCTTGCCTCAGCACACACAGCCAATCATCCCGAGTCTGCTGAGTCTCGAAAAATGCAACTCAACTATGCAATGTAAGGTGGACCAATACACGAGTGTTGTTAGCAAAGAGTCTTTCATCACGTGTCCTTTCACATGTTTGCTTCAGCAGAACATCCTCTCTCCTGTGTCTATTTTAGTGAAACATCCCTTCATGAGTCTGCCTTAGTCTTTCATCTGTGTCTACTTCAGGAAAACACTCCTTCACGTGTTTGCCCCAGCAAAACACCTTCCACCACAACTGACTCTCCAAAGAACCCTTAGGTTTCCACTTCACTCTGGTAACTGGACAACACAATAACTTTGAGAATTAGCTTACTATGGAAGTCAGGGAGTGACAAGACTCCAGGCTGAGAAAAGGCAACTAGCTGAGAGTCTGTGTGAGCAGTGGTGGTTTGGCCTCTTGAGTCTCCTGCCCATCCCATGCATCCACAGGCCATATATATATATGTGTGTGTGTGTGTGTGTGTGTGTGTGTGTAGGAGTATGTATAATGTATAATATATAAGTATATGTTGTATATGATGTATATGATGTATGTGTATGTATATGTGTACGTGTACATGCACGTGTATGTACAGTGTATATGTATATGATGTATATGATGTGTATGTATATGTATAATGTATATGTAGTATATGTAGTATATGATGTATATGTAGTATATGGTGTATATGATGTATATGATGTGTATGTGTATATACAATGTATATGTATATGTAGTATATGTAGTATATGATGTATATGATGTACATGTAATATATGAAGTATATGTAGTATACGATGTATATGTAGTATATATAGTATATGTAGTATATGTAGCATATGTAGTATATGTAGTATATGATGTATATGTAGTATATGTAGTATATGTAGTATATGATGTATATGTAGTATATGATGTATATGATGTATATGTAGTATATGTAGTATATGATTGATGTATATGTATACAAACATGAAGATTTAGTGATAGATACAGTAAAGAGCAGGGAAGGGTGAAGAATTTGATGGCTCAAGGTAAATGTCTCTGTCCTCTATTCCTTGTTTTCTACTTTCAGAGGCAAGGGAGATACATATTGAACCAGTATGTGGAAAGTTGAACCTTGAGTGGCCTCCATGATAATGTGTATCCGCCATCTGTTTAAGGAAGTGAAGCATTTAGTCCCACATGCATCTAACCAGGACAGAAATTGTGGATTATCCTCTGAATGAACAATCCAATCTTGGGTATTCTGATGAAAGGATTAATTCATCTTGTCATTCCAGTCCAACTCAGGCAACTGGGACTCCCATCATCCAAGAGCAAGTACTCACACAGAGGTCGATGAGAAAAACTAAAGCCAACAGAGAGGGAAAGGGAGCTTAAAGAAAACAGATAAGGCAAGAAACTGAAGGAACATGCATGTATTGGTTGGCCTTGATTTTAATTAATTCAGAGAGAGGTAACAATAGTGTATAGAGGAAAGAAGTCCAAGATAGTATGAAAAAGGAGAAGCCATCAAGGATCGATGCTGTTGGAAACAAAATTCCACTATGAAAACTGAAAGAGAAAAATTGAAAACATTTTATTTAAACAGAGAAAACTCAGAATTTTCTCTCATCCCAAAATATTAAAAACAAAACAGAACCAACCCCCATCGCTTAGAAAAGAAGAGAAAATGGCTAAGACTGAGAATATTCCTGGAAGTCTAATACATGACAAATAAATCCTCAGAAGAACAGAGATAGAAGAGAGAAAGATATTGATGGACTAAGTTTGGAAATTTTTCTTCGACTGTCATACACTCATCTTTTTATTTAAAGGGTTTATTGAGCACAAGTGATTAAAGAGACTATTTCAATACAGGTAAGCTGTACCAGAATATAAGGAAGGGTAAGAGATCTAGATATTTTCAGAAAGAAAAGGAAGGAAAGAAGGAAGGAGGACTAAAACATGCATTAGAGATGATGGAATGATGAAAACCAGATAGATACTTGGCAAACCAAGGCAAAGAAGAATAACAGCATTTGCATATAGCTTGTCTTTCCCCAGGTTAAGATCTCTCGAAGGAAAATAATCCCAGGTTCATACTGTTTACTGGAAGAGCTATAGAGTGGTAAATATGGAATGTATATGAATGGGTGTTGGGTGAAACTTGATAAAGACATTGCACTCTGATAAACACTGATGACAGGCACTCCGTTCATTTTAAAAATCTGTATGTGAACTCACTCCAGTAATGAGTAGACAAGCCTGATTCTCTTTTAAAATGGTCACCCCCAAGTCCTTCAGTGTTTGATGGCTCCTTTGTGGTCTGTGTGTCCTGTCTCCACATCCTTAGGCACCTTATCAGATCTATGTGGAGTTTGGTGTTCCTTCAGTGGTGCTTACTTTTTGCTTTAATCAAATGTTTGGGACCAGTATGGACGAGCTAGTTCTTTAAACATCTTGGTATTCAGAATGTCACTTACTTAGAAGTACAAGCTCACATAAACAGTTTATTTTGTCGCTATAAATTCTCATGGAAATATTCTTGTCTCTGGTATTTTAGGAATGAACTTTCTTGTGGTCTTCTGGGGTGGGGGCATAAGCCTTACGCTTTGGTTTTCCCTTATTGAATATATTGCCCCTGTGGGGTTGTTGCTGTGTTTTCCACATTAGGCTTAGCCTTGCATCCATGATGATCCTTGAAGTTCATCTAGTTGGTAAAGGATTTCAGTAGCAAGACTTTGGGGCCCTACAAATTGTTTAGAGTCTGGCTTTTACCTGGACTTTGACTTGTTGACTTAAAAAAAAATCAGATAATCATGGCAGTCATTTGTAGATTTATTAATCATTTTAGTTTTACTAGTTGGAGGCCAGTAAGTAATTTCTAGTATGTAGAATGCTGTTACTACAATACCCACACTCAAAGCATCCTTTATAGATAATCAAACAAAGAAAAGTAGTCCAGTTTTAAAATTCCTTTGCGTATAAGACTGATTGGACAGAAAGTGTATAATTAGGGGACCTTAAATATTTCTACATATTAACAAAAGCAAAAGGATTTGCAATCATTTGTCTTGTCTCTAAGGCAGGAAGCTGGAGATGACCTTGCAAGTCCTCTTGAGTCCTGTCATTTCCATGGTCATTGTAGGGTAAAAAGCTGGACTTTCAGATGGCTTTTCACTGAGAGTTTGTGAAGGGATATTATGAAGCTAGTCTAGTTTCTATCTGTCAATTCTAACTGCCTGCGGTGAAATTTCCAGGTAGTGAGTTTTACTCTGCAGGGTACAAATTTCTTTTTTCGTGTGATTTTTTTCTGCTTTCTTAGGCAGCTTTCAAAATCATATATAAAAATGTGTAAAGGATGGTTGCCTCCATTTGCATCCCTGGGGATTCCCCTTCAGCGTCTCTGTAGATAAGATAGACGACACATCAGAACTAACAAAATCAATTTTCCATTAATAGCCAATAGTGTAGAGACTGTGAAGATTAAGAGACAGGGAACTACTTTCAGTATTCAGAAAGGTTCTGTCATTGTCACGAGTCGATGGGGTCTTTTGTAACATGACTGACATAAAAATATGCTCACCAGGAATTATCCGTCGATGTAGAATTTGATGTCTGATGCCGTATTGGTTCCCCAAAGGTTCCCATTGTGTCACAGGAGCCTTCCCTTTCGGTCACTGATTCTCAGGGCAAGCTGCAGCGCTGATCTCACTTGTGTTTCCCAAACTGATGGTGGGAAGGAATTTGAGATGCACAGAGATCACTATAATTATATAATAAATGTAAGAGGTCAGTTGAAATAAGGAAGTAAAATATAAATCTTATACTAGGTAGGGAAAAAATCCCTATATGGTAGATCTATGTGTGTGCTTTGTGAAATATTTTTTATATCTCTTGGTCTGTATCTTAGCCTCCCAAGCAAGGCACACATGTCTGTCCCCTTCCCCCCTCATTCTCTCTGCCTCTGTCTTTTCTCACCGTGCCTTTTCCTAGTACTTCTGTCTTTTACTATGCCAATTTTTACTTGCCCTCTATGGCAGTTTGAATGTGAATAGCCCATATAGGCTAATATATTTAAAGACGTGATCCTCAGTTGGTAAAAGTGTTTGAGAAGGAATCGATGGTGTGACCTGGTTAGAGATGTGTCACTGGGAATGGTCTTTGATGTCTTGGTCATGGTGTTTCATTTGCAGTAATAGAAACCCTAAGTATTATGCCCTCTATGTTTTCTTTTTATACCCAAGTGTATTAGTTATCTCTCTCAGTGCTGTGACCAGATGTCTGCCAAATGTCTGCCAAAGAGCAACATAATGAAAGGTAGAACTTATTTAAGTTCATGGTTTGAGAGTACAGTCCATCATAGTGGGGTAGGCTTGTCTCTTGCAACTTATAAAAGGAAGCATTTAATTAGAATTATGTTTTCAGAGGATTAAAATTCATGACAGTAGAGCAAAGAACCAACTGAGAGCTTACATTTTAATTCTCAAGCAAATCATCAGAGAGAGAGAGAGAGAGGGCAGAGAGAGAGAGAGAGGGAGGGAGAGAGGGAGGGAGAGAGAGAGAGAGAGAGAGAGAGAGAGAGAGAGAGAGAGAAGAAACACGGGGTAACTAAGGCAAGCGATACTTCAAATTCAAATGGCAACACTAAGAAAATTAAGACTGGTATGGGACACTAAATTCAGCATGAGCTGTTCCACCATCCTGAATGAAAAGCCAGCAACATTGTGACTTACTTGTATGATCTCTTCAGATGGATAAACTTAGAGATTTGTATTTTCCTTTTATTATATATTTTTTAAAAATTTCCCATGAAAGTTATGTATCTGAAAAAGGTTTAAATTAATCAACTCTAATGGAAGGCTGGGTTAAATGTCATTGTTAGTGTTGGGGAGGAGAGGCAGGCTAGGCTGTTGGTCTACACAGGTAATTGAATTTGCAGATTAGTGTGTCACTATTCTTTGTAGCTTGCCCAGTTTAGGGGAAAGAGCTTTCTGGGCCCCTCCAATCACTTCTCTGGCTCATGCTTTAGATTTACAGAGGACTCTCAATCTTTATTGGGCTCACTATTCCTCATTTCTTCTGGACACAGTCTAATCCTTACAGTATTTGAAGATGCTGATGAACATACAACGGGTCCCACTATGGTTTAGCATGGCTGGCAGCGTATTCCAGGCCATCTTTGGTGGAGACAGACATTGCCTCCCAGCATTTCCCATCACCGTGTCAAGGCCACCTTCCTGACTTAGGATTATTTATTTTTCCTTTTAGACACAACCTATAATCGATAGTCCTGTTTCCTGTGTCTTATTTGTTTACTATAAAACACACAGAATGGGCCAAAAAGAAAGAAAAGATGCAACATGAAGAGAAAGCCTAATATTTTCTGCTCTATGTCATAGGTTATCACTATTATTCCGTACTTGTGAGTCATGCATTGCCTACGTTTGGAGGTCACCAGACCGAGGCTATTGAAATATCTTACAGTGTCCTATTAAAACATTTGATATGAAGAAAACAAGTGGGCTTTACCTCTGAAAGAATTTTCTAGCAAAAAGTTGACTGTGGCTATTCTCCTTAGATAAAGGGGTCTCTAAATGGCGTTTGTCCACTTCTGGTTCCGATAGATTGCCATGTCAGGTTCCTATCAGACAGTATTAGGGAAGAGCAAAAATAATGAGATTCTTAAATTATGATGAAAGGAAAATACGAATCTCTAATTAATTTTATCTGTCTGAAGAGATCACAGGAAAGGAAATACAAAGCATGATGGGGCAGCCATGCAGGGAAAAAATCTCACAAATTCTTCAAATGCGAGTGAGATTCTGTGATAAGCCCTAACTTTCTGGTAAGCATGTTAATGGATCTTTTAATTAGCCTTTCTGGAAAGTTCACTGATGATATGCTGGAATAATGATCCTCTGTGCTCCAAAGTGTCTGAGCATTAACTTGCCAGGTGACTGAGCATACCAATACATAGGCCCTGTGTTCCTAATGGGGTCTTGCCTGCATTTGACTCAATCAGGAAAAGGGGCACATGGGTGGTTTTTCTCTTAAACGACAAAGACAGTAGGAGCCATGTCTGTGCTATCTCTCCCCCATCATCTACCTTTTTTCTCCTCAGTTCCCTTGAGACCCCAGCTTCAGAAAAGAGATGTTCAGGGTTGACCCTTCTGGAACAGCATGATACTTCTGTACGTGTTTTGGCTCAACATTTCTAAACACCCATTAGACTTGGAATCTACTCTCCTTTATCGAATTGATTGTGTATCTTTATTTTTAAATTAAATGCTATTTTATTATTTATTGTGTGCCTATGTGCACTCACATGCTGGTGCTTATATGTCATGGTAGGTGCACGCAGAGTTCAGAGGACACTTTTGGGAGTCAGCTTGTCTCCTTCTGCCTTACTTTCGAAGTCTCTTCTTGCTTCTGCGGTTTTTTTGTTTTTTAACTCCAGGCTAGCTGGCCCAGGAGCTTCCTGGCAATTTTCCTATCTCTGCCTCCTAGCTCACTCTAAGGGTGCTGAGACTGTGAATGCGCGCAGCATTTTTTAAGTTTTTATCAGTGTGTTCTTAAGACTGTAGCTAGATTATCAGGGTATACCTTTACTCACTGAGCTATATCCTGGCCCAAGAATTAATTATATCTTGCGTCCCATCTGAGTAACATATGTATGTAGTTACTTGTAAATACTGTGTTCACATATCACTTTATTGCTGTGGCATCCCCCCCACCCCCACTCCCACACTCTTCTTATGTGCAGGCTGGGTGAAGTATAGGCTCAACAAGATGACTGAGTGGCTTAGCACTTGGCTAGGTGAGCTTGCTTATAGCCAAGCCTGTGACTTAAGTTTTCAGCCAAGCTGATGGTACTATGGGCTTGGGTTCAGATTTCCGAGTCCTTGCGTGGTTTGGTCCCAGCATGCTAATACATGCTGACTAGTGTGTACACAGCCTTTTTACCTTGCATAACTCCTTCTACTGCCTCTGGCTGAAAGAAGCTAAACTGCAGATAATTTATTCAGCATAAATTATGGCTAACCTTAGTGGAATAACGAGTACTTTTGATCCTCTTTAGATACGGTGTCAAGGGGGAATAGTCTAAGTACAAAAGTTTCTCTGTACATTTTTTATTTAAATAAAATTTTAAATCTTGAGGACATCTGATAGTCCTCAAGGACATTAAATCTATAAAACCCAATGCCTGAATCATATCCTTAAAAATAGAATCCATAGTTTGTTTTGTTAGTTACATTTTAAATGTCTAATTACTCTTTTTCATTTAATAATTCATTCTTGGATAGCTAGAGACTTAAGCTATGTAACATACTTATATTTAAAAATATGGACATTTTCCTAAAGTGCTGAATTCACAAGGATGGATTCTGAATATGCAAGACATGGCTGTCTAGGTTATTTATTTATTGTATGTTTGATTGTGTGTGTGTGTGTGTATACATACCACATGTATAGAGGTCAGAGGCCAGCCTTAAATGTCAGTCTGTGCTTCCAACCTTATTGGAGACAGGGTCTTTTGCAGTTTGCTGCTGTGTCTGTCATGCTTTCTGGCCCATGTAATTCTGGGGAGTCACCTGTCTCTGCCTTTCACCTCTGCATAAAAGTCTGAGGATTACAGATGCTTTCTGCCATCTCCAACTTTTCTGGGATACAAACTCAGATGCCCGTGCCTGCTTAGCAAGAGCAATACTTACTGAGCCATTTTTTTTAAAATTGAAAATGTAATATTTTAACATGGCAAAAGCAATTTAAACAGTTCCCATCAGATCACAGGTCCTAGTTCTGCCTCTGTGCCCAGCCACTCCTACCCTCCACTTGTGAGTCTTTTTTGAAGTAATCTGCACTTGTGTGAGTTCTATAGATCAGCTTTTCTTAATTTTAACAGGACCACTGGGAATCTTTATTTACTTCACAAATTCATTACTTCCTCTCACCCCTTATTACTAAATGTTTGGTTGTCACTACAAACAACTCTTTCTGGAAGTCTTTGGGCCCAGGTATGGGTAACTCTCAGAGAAAGCACTGAGGTGGATTTGTATGGTCAGAAGGGACTGCCTCTAACCTTTCATAGACATTGAGAAAATTTTCTCTGGCTCCCCAATATTACATATGTAAGACTGTAACAAAAGTAGGCTCTTGTTACTGCAGAAGAAGATACACAGAAATTTTGCATCATATGTTAGAACAACCCCAGCTGAGGTGAGGTGGGCAGGCCACATGCTCACAAGTTACTGCTGAAATGCATACATGCTGAATTCACTTCAATACTAGCACGTATCGTCTTTATCAGTCCTAAAAACAAACCCAGGAAACAGGTACTTCTATCCTGTTATAAGTCAGTACTTGACATCAGTATTTGAGTTCTATCAAAAATAGATGAAAGGATCAGAGTTGCAGAGGCACTTGCTGAAGCTCTACCTGTAGCTGGGAACAGTAGACGTTCTTTCACACAGAATATTCTAGGAGCCATGTGACACATAAGCAAGTGCTGTCATTATGTGTTCCTGAGTCCTTGAAAGGATTTCGAAGTGTCGTTTTTTAGCATGATCCGAGGTCCTGAGAGACAGGAGTATTTCATTCGTATATATTTGTGCTTAGGTCAGAGTTCAGGCCTAGCACAAATGTATTCTCCTTCCAGTTTTGCTTTGCTTAAAGATGGCCAAGTATATTTGATGAAAAGGAGAAAAACAAGATTAAATTCTAAGTCTCCGAAAAGAATACACCTGGCCAGTATTTTAAAATTTTATTATTACTTGTTCTGCATTCATGTGTGCCCATGTCAAGATGGGAAATGTTTAGTGGGAACATTGAATATTTTAAGAGTGGTTTTTGTATTATATGCACATGCCTGAACATGCATGTGTGCATGTGTGTGTGTGTGTGTGTGTATGTGTGTGTGTGTGTGTGTGTGTGTGTGTGTATTATGGCACAAACATGGGGAATTGAAGACGACTTAGTGATAGTTGGTTCCTGATTTCCACTTTGTATTGGAAGAATCTCTTCTTGTGAGCTTATAGGTGATGCTCCCATACCCCCTCCCTTTTCACCACAGGATAGCTGAGAGTACAGATGTTTACTTTTGCATCAAGTTTTGTGAGTTCCATAGATTGGACTTAAGTCATCAGACTTGAGTGGCAAGCGCCTCTATCTATTAGCTATCTCACTATCCTCGATAATTAATAAGCTTATAAAATGTTTGCCTTAAAAAAATCACATTAACTTTTTGACTTATGGTCCAAGACACACAAATCACAAGCTTTGCATCTCACCAATGATTCATCTCAGTGTTCTTATTCGGGCTTGTAGGGATGGGGGTTGCTGGCTGGAGGCAGAATTCATAGACGACAGTCTTGGCCTCTTACCATCTCTGTGTGTCTGGGGGTCAACATTCTCCTCTGTAAAATACGACCTTAACAATAGCTAAGTCATAGGGTTTTTATTGCTACTAAGTAACCACATAAACATTCCAAACTATCACAAAGTCTACTCCTTAAAGAAAGTCTTAAAGAAATCAGATGTTGCTACTACCACAAAGCTTCTGCATTCGAAGCATGGCACTCCATACTGCGAAAGTCTGAAAAAGTAATGTGTTAGTTCTCTAGAGCATCGAAATCTAATTGGTGAGTATAAGCCATGCATCAACATGATTGGATTTTAGGCTCACTCCACATGAGGACTCCATATCTGGCATTGTAAACCTGGTTTCCCCAAAAGGGAACCTACTACTGCTCTTTCACTACATAGGCATGGTGTTAAGCTGCCTGCTGTCTAAGTGTTTGTTTTTATACCCATAATTCAGTGCAAAACAGAAGCTTCTGGTGTGGCAGGTAGTTAATAAATGGACTCATAGCTGGTCATCACCCTGAGGATACGTGATTGTAAGTGCCGAGTAATTACTCTTTGGTGAGCTATCTGTGTTGCCACCTCCAAAGCTCAGGGGACATCCTGGAAGGGAGGGCAGAAAGGATGTAAAGGCTTGGGAGGGGAAGGAAGGAAGGAATGCAGTAGAATGCTGTCATATTCATGAACTCACAGCAGGAGTGGACATGACACAAGACCTGCATAATACTGGGCCCAGCCTTTTTTCAGTCATGGATGAGGGAGAGGCTTATATGTCTTGACCCTTTTGTGAGGAGCTGTAGGCATTGAGCGATTACTGGGGAGGGAGAATAAATAACCTCTTACCTATGCTCACGCAGGCAACCTTAATTAAATGTAATGAGCTACACACACACACACACACACACACACACACACACACACA
>NW_021604601.1:7874584-7885646 GCF_004785775.1 Grammomys surdaster | reverse complement strand
GCTTGTGTGTCTGTGTGTGTAAAATTATGAAAGAATAAATGAATTTTAAAAATAAAGAATAAGGAAGCTGGAATTTCTGAGGGGTAGTTTCCTGGAGGAAGTGAGATTTAACCTAAATAAAAATATTCACTTCTTTCACAGTGGGGAAAGGGGTCTAAATAGAAACATCTGTTTGGGAAAAGACTATGCCGTGTAAAAATTAGCTACTGTTCTATGTAAGGCAATGTGCTAGGTCTTGTCCACAGGAGATACAAAAGAAGATCCCTATCTGTCAAGAGCTTATTACTGAGAGAAAAAACTTACTAGGCCATGTGTTTGAGATAAGTGTTCAAGAAAAAGAGATAGTTATCTTATTTGATTTTATGGATTGTTATCTGTTGCTCTACCTCATGATGATTTAACATATGCATATATGAACAATGATTATTTATGTACATGCATGATATATTGAGCAGATAGAAATTGTAATTTTCAGAGATAATTTAAAAATGGAAGAGCTCAAACCTAAATGTGTGTCTAAAACCTGATGAATTTCTATTTTTCTGTGTGTGGATTTTCAAGAGAGGGTTTCTCTGTATAGCCTTGGCTGTCCTGGAACTCTCTTTGTAGGCCATGCTGGCCTTGAACTTACAGAGATCCTCCTGTCCCTATGTCCAATGCTGGGTTTAAATGTGTATGCTGTCACACCTGGCTTACCCTGACGACATTTTTTTTATCAAAAAGAATTTCAATTTATATGAATTTGTGTGTATGTGTATGCATTTAACATGTGCATGAGGTGAAAGCCAGAAATCAGCCAACCTCAGGTGTCATTATTCATTTTTTGTAAGCTAGCCACCTTTATTTTGGGGTTAAGATTACTAATTGACCTGGAGCTGTCTGAGTAGGCTAGGCTAGCCAGCCAGAAAGCCACAGGAATCTGCTTCTCTCTGCTTTCCCGGCACAGGACATTATAAGTATTTGTCACTGTGTCTGACATTTTTTAATGCGTGATCTGAGAATTAACTCCAGGTTTCCTATGCTTACACAGGCAAGCAAGTACTTTTATAATTGAACCATAAACCCTTAATCTAGATGAAGTGAATGTCAATAGCCCCACTTCACACTCGGAATTATATCTTTTCAAATATATTTTCCCTCTTCTATTTGGTATTGGTCACTCAACAAGTACTATGGTGTGGGGCAGTGGGCTGTGGGAGGCAGCTGGGTACCTGATCGAGCACAGATCTTGAACCCTGGATAATACCCTAATGGGATGGTAGGTGTTCAGCCTTGCTTCTGGGCCCTGGTTCCTTTCACTTATCCACAAGCCCCTCCCAAAGAAAGGTTTGTGGCCTCAGGTCATGTAGCACAGGTAGCACAGGTAGGGGGCGTGACTACAGGCCTCAGAGGCACAAGAGAGCTCCATATGAGATACCTAAAGGCCAGAGGGCATAGCCAATTAAACATTCCTTCCCAGACCCTCCTCCTTGCAAAAGATATTTAACCTCAGGCCCGCCCTGAGAACATGGGGTACAGCTTCATCCACTTTCCACCTTGACAATAAACCTTTTAAAACCATGGACCTATGGAGTCTTCATGTGATAGGTATTATGCTAGACAGCCAATGGGAATGCAGCACTCAGACTGACAGCATTCTTGACTTCATGGGGGTTCTATTTTTTTTTTTTTGTACTGTGTTAAAATAAAACTGAACTAATGAGCAAAAAGACCATACTCAGGACATTTATATTCTTAGGTAAACCAGTTGGGTTCTCAAAAGATGCTCTGGGGTAAACAGAACAACAATTGTTAGTGTATAATCAGGGATTTTAAGAGGAGGAAAGGAATGATTGACAACCATTCCCCAGCCATCCCTTCTCAGACAGGGTTTCTCTATGTAGCCCTGGCTGTCCTGGAACTCACTCTGTAGACCAGGCTGGACTCCAACTCAGAGGTACACCTTCCTCTGCTTCCCAAGTTCTGGGATTAAGGGCATACACCATCACTGCTTGGCAAATCTTAAGGGCAGAAGGAAGTTACCTCAGCCACAGGTCAGGAGGGCAGAGAGTCCTCCTTTACAGATTAACCATGCCATCTTTGGAGTATAGAGTAGCCAGAAAGATAGAATGAAGAGGAACAACATTTGCTGGATTTTACTTTCATATTGTGACCTACACTTTAAAACACTTTAGGAACCTGCTGGGGATGGTGGCTACTATAAGTAAAGATTCAAGTGTACGAAGCCAGAAGGGATTCTCTCATGAGGTAATGGAAAGTGTTGTCCCTAGGTGAAGGATGGAGGAATGGTCTGGAAGAAGTGTAATCTTCTTTCTGCTTTGCTGTGTTTTTTAAGTCGGGAAGGTATTTGTTTTTGTTGCTCACCGTGTGCCCATCCAATGAGTAAGCCATTAACTGAACTAACTGGTATATGGGAAGAGAGTGACGGTAATGTCTTATGTGTGGACCTTATCACGGTCTCAGCATGACCAGCCACCTGTAACACATTGGATACTTTGGGCCACAGAACTTTCAGGAAATGTGACTTACTCAAAAGTTTCTGGTTGTTTACCTTCAAAATAAGGAAGACATCGAGCCTGAGAATGCCAGTGACCTATTTTGTAATTCCCAGCTTTCATCCATGGGCCCCTTAGGAATTTTGAATAACGAACATGCAAGGAGCAAGAGGCTGAGAACATGAAACAATCCGAAAATAATGCTAAATTTCTAATAAAGTCTAATTTGGGGTGACTTTGAAGATGAAAGCTGAGAAAGGTTTGCAACAGGTTGTGATTTTGAAAGTGCTTTGAAGGAACAAATCAAGGATCCCAGGTTTGTTGTTTGATTGGTTGGTTTGTCTGATTATTAGAGCTCTCATTAGCTACTCAGGAAAGTCAGTGGCTGGCACATGAGGTGGGGAGACTTGGATGGATAGAGGTGCTGCCTGACAATTTTGTGTTGGCTGTGACTTCTGTGATGCCTCTCACTCCTTGGGCTTTGTTCATTTGTGGTTGAAGCATTTCTAGAACATTGGAAAATGGGGATCCAGCAGCCATGGAGTGTGATAGCTACACATCCATGCAAAGTTAGCATATTGAGCTGTAAGAGTTCTTACATGAATCCTGATGGCTAGTTTAGCTTCTTAACACTTACCGGGACACATAAGAGACTGAGAGAATGGGAGGGAATTTCTAACAAAGCTACCCTGAGAAACTTCCACACAGAATGAGACCTCCTATCTTATTCTTGGAACCTGATCAATTTATGAGCTCAGAGAGACCGGTGGCAATTGGTGGGATCCCTCATAGGAGAAATGCATTGAAGCATTTCTGGCATACTGCTGGTTTGTGTTCCAGATAAACCAGGAGGGTTGGATCCTCTATATATTCCCAAACCTGTGTTTTATTTATGTAGTGCTTCTCCTTTGGATTCAGGTCATTCTGGTGTATATGTGTACATGTTGGTGTATGTGCATATTTATGTACATGTGTGTGCATGCACATGTAGACGCCAGAGGGCAACATAATACTGTGTTCTTCATGTGGTGGTTTTTCTCCGTTTTTGAGATGGGGTCTCTTAATGGCCTGAAACACACCAAGTAGGCTGTAGGCTATAGGAGTCTGAGACCAAAGAGCTTCAGGGATCTGCTGCAGTCGTCTCTCCAGTTCTGGGATTACGTGTGCATGTCACAATGCTCAGCCTTTTTTTTTTTTTTTTTTGATACCCATGGGTTCTGGGTATCAAACTCAGGTCTTCATGCTTGCAAAGTAAACACCTTACCAACTCACATATGTACCCAGCCTCAGTTTATTCCTTTTTAATTTTTTCCCTAGTCCTAGGAATAACAGATATTTACTAAACTTACCCAACTGATTCCCCACTGCCTTCTTATTTATTCTTCTCCCACTGAATGGATTAGATTATCTTATATTGGCTCTCTCCTATACTAATTTCTTCCCCTTCAAATCTTGTGCATGACGGTGATTACAATGGGCAGCTTTGATTGTCAACTTGACATGGTCGATCTAAGATCACCTGGAAAAGGAGTCTCATTAAAGAATTGCCCAGGCTAGCTTGGCCTAGGACATGCCTGTGAGGGATTTTACTAACTGAGTTAACTGAGGTGAGAGGAACAGCCCTGAATTCGAGCAGCCTATGTCATGGACTGAATGAAGAAGAGAAGGATCTAGGCACCAACTGATGTAGATGTAATGACCAGTCATTGTCCCCTTTTGTCCCTGAGGTGGCAGACTGTGACCTGGAACTGTGAATCATGTAAAACCTTTCTCCGTTAAGTTGCTTTTGTCACACACAACAGAACCAGAAAGCAAGACAGTTATCATCTGTTTGAAGTAGATTTTAAGAGTATTCCCAGCTGACTGAGGATTATTGCTTAATGTTAGACACCACAGGCTAGAACTCTAGTCCCATGACCATCATTCTATCAGGTCTCTGAAGGGGTCCAGGCCTGTCCACATGAAAGGCAGCAGATTAAAATGGGTAAAAAAAAAAAAAACCCTCACACAAAAGCTGTATTTTTATTTTAAGCCAACATAGAAGAAAAAAATTAAAGAACAGTTAGCCACAGTGGCTTATCTCCTACAGTGCGTGTAACATCTCATTCTGCAATTTTGAATGCCTTCCTTCCACATCACCTTGAAAATTCACAGGCACAGGTAGTATTTTACATACCTCCTCCCACTCAGCAGAGTTTGTGTTCTCTATTAAGGCCACGTGCAGCAGTGTTTTAATGTTTTTATTTACTAAGAATGTAAGATACTTAAAAGTGTGATAGTATTTTACTAGCTATTGTTCCCCTGCCCTCTTCCATATTATGAAACAAACAAACAAACAAACAAACAGCATTTAATGTCTAAACCATCTCCACTGCCCTATGTCTATGTTTGGATTTTCCAGAAGACCCTGAGGTAAGAGTTCTACAGCAAATAGTTCAGTTGTGAAACAAAGGGGAGGTAGATGAACAGTGGAAAGGAAGGCAGCATGGATATAGCTATTGTCTGGACAACTGGACTGTTGTCTCTATGAAATATGAAAAACCAATGCAGACATGTGTACAGCAATTGTTCTGTCCGAGGGAGGAGGGATCTCTTCTCCTCTTCAAGAGTGCTACATAGAGCTACCCTTGAGAAACATTAATCCCCCAGTATTTCTGTCTTTCATGTGGACAGGTCTGAGCACCTTCAGAGACAAACAGAACTATGGTCACAGGAATACAAGGCACATGTGTCAAAATAAAAAGGGTGAAGGGATGTAGTTTGGGCCCTGATGATATCTGCTATATTTTGTTTCTTGTGTTACATAAAATTCCCTACCATGAAGACTCTTCCTTTTGTAGGAGGAAATTACTGTAATTTGATTTGTCAGCTCATCATCGGTTCTTAGCTCTCTGGAAGCTATAATTCTTATGTTGAGCTGAATTAGTTCCTCTGCCTGTTGCTGGGACAGAATACCCCAACAAATCAACTTAAGGAAGGGAAGGTTTATTTTGGCACAGGGTCAAATCTATCATGGAAATGAGGTCGTGGTGGGCAGGAGGTCACAGTGAGGAGGCAGTTAGTCACATTGCATCCACAGGAAGCAGAGGGAGATAAATGCTTGTGCTCAGCCTACTTCCTCCTTTCTGTGAATTCTGGGACCCAAGCCTAGGGAATGGCGTCGCCCATCTTAGGGTGTGTCTTCCTACCTCAATTTACTTAATTAAGGTAGTCCCTTACAACCATGCCCAGAGGCTTGTTTGCTGGGTAACTTCGGATCTTGTTAAGTTGATAAATGGGAGAGGTGGGCGGGGGGGGGGGGGGCGGTTAGTTCTTAGTAGATGGTAGACCATTCTGGGATATATTTTAAATGAGGGGAAGGATTGGGAAAGCAATCTTGCATTTCCAAATTCATCTTAAAATAATAAATAACCACTAAACTGCTTGTTTTTAAAAGAAGCATGAGAGGCTCTACAACTAATAAACAACAGTCAACTCATTTCTCCTGTTCAGAAGTGAGATTCCAGGAGGGAAAGAGAAAGGGAGGAGAAGATGCTGATACTTATCTTGAGGAAGAAGTGAGTATTTGCGGGGGTGGGGGGGTGGGGGGTGGGGAGGATAACAATAGAGCAAGCCCAGTAGAGTGGATGATTCATACCACACCTGTGTTGCTATATACCAGCCTTTGTGGTCAGGAACAATACAACATCAATGCACATCTTTGTGGACTTTCTGAATTGTCAGTCTCAGCTCAGGTGGTACTCCAAAACACCCAGCTTCTCCCCATGTGAAAAGTCATTCCTGAGAACGGGATTCTCAGGTTCCTCTAGCTACCGTTTTCCTGCAGTCTGCATTCCAGTGGTTTGAGGACATATTTTATTCTTCTAGCTGTAGTTGGAGTCCAGGAATGCGGCAAGGAAAGGATTTCTCTGCTCCCTAGGGGATGTTTGGCACCACCCAAATTGCTGCTGAGTTTGTTTACCATGGTTTTTGTTTTTTGTTTTTTGTTTTGTTTGTTTTGTTTTTTAACTAGGTTCTGCATGAGCTCCTTAGTTTCTCAGGTCACTTTAAATAAGAGCCTCCCTTCTTCTGACCTTGATGCTGAACCCAGGAGACTCCTTGGGTGTGCTTTGATGGCTCATTCATTGTTAGGCGGTTTGGTGATGACTTTCTCATGCCAGAGGGAAAAATATTTTTTTTCCATTTCCAATATTTGGTTACCATTTCTCAGATGGTGTTCAAAGTTCAAGGCACTTCAATTCAAGCAGATTTCACGTCACTATGTCAAAAAAAAAAGAATTAAAAACAGTTACAGATATAAACAAAATGAAGTAAAAACTTAAAAGAATGTTGTCAATGACTTAGGATGTAAAAAAAAAAAAACATCAAGGATTTGTGGAGAAGCGGGAGGCTAGGGGCTGGGGAGAAGGCTCAGCAGGCAAATCTCTTACCACACAAGTATGAGAATCTGACTGAGTTCCCAAATGCCACATAATGCCAGATGTGGTAGAACACATCTGTAATTTTAGTATCCCTATACTGAAACAAGAGGCAGAGATAAGAGCTTCCCAGGATGCTCATGGGCAAGGAACCGTGCCTACATGACAGTACATGGCAAAAGGCTCGTCTTAGACAAAGACTAACACTGGAGATTGACCTTTCCAGACAGTCCATGGCATATGTAAGCCCACACATATCTATACACATACGCAAATTAAAAAGAGAGAGAGGGAGAGACTACAAAATTTCCTATTTTAGACTGTGGTATATTTATTCCAAGTGTACTTTGACTGAAAAGTAATTGACCTAGCCTTGAGTTTTGATTAATAATGATCAGCATCTAGAATAACACACACTCATTTGAGCATCACTAATTCAGGACAGCTCTGTTTGTATGCAATTATTTGCACTTACATGTTCTTTCCTGAAATAAAAAAAGAATACTCCTGAGGTTCTGCTCGGAGCATGGGGAATTGAACACACAGCTCTCATTAACAATCCTGTGAATTGTACAGGCTGCTTGATTCCCTCAACACTTTGCAGGGAATGTTCTCTCTGCCGGTGTGGTGTGCTGCGGAAATCTACCACTTCCAGACTGGAAAGCGTCATGGGGTAACGAAACATTGAGAAGCAAACTACCATATGGAGGGTCTGTCACCCAAAAGATGCCTTTAGAGCCAGACTTTTTCTTGGGACAAAGCCAAGGAGGAAATTGGAGCAGGTGAGAGGTGATCAGTGGTTTGAGTTTTCCTTAAGGGACTCTTTGACCACAGAGAGGGGCTCAGAACACTCAGATTCTATGTGAAATAGGAGAAACTGTCCTGAGTCATGCAAGGAGCCTTCTTTACTGTAACGGCAATACCACGGTGAAAAGGACACTGAGGTGCACTAAGAAGATGTTTCGACTCCTTATTGGACCCACAGAGTTACTATAAGCAGGGTGGAAGCTCCGCCTCTACTGTGTACCCACCTCCCTTCTTTGCTCACCTCTATGGTAAGTTTACCATATGGTATAGCAGACAGTACACTTACCATTCAAGGAGTATTCACCAGGAACCAGTGATACCTAACCTATCTCATTCCCCTTTATGGCTAGGACGGCATAGAATGACTTTGGATTCCATGGATAGGGAAGGCTCTTGGGCAGGCAGACCCTCTCTGAAATGGGAACAGTTGTCTATGACGGAGAGATTACACCGGGAAGCAGGTCATCTTGTGGGAACCAGTATTGTCCCTTTCTGCAATGCCAGAAGTTGACAGATAACAACTTATTGGGTCATGGTGTCAGGACTAGAGCTGAGATAATGATAGGCATGGGCACACCTTGATCCCAGTCGTTTAATTATGTACCTACAATCTGTACCTAAGCTCACATCAGTATTCCAAAGAGGACCTCGAGAGCCGCTGAACCTTATCCCTCTCCCTAAACGTTAAGTTTCCTGTCTTCCATTAGGAGTCAGCATTATTTTCTTCTCACTGCAAAAAAAGAAGTTTCTCTAAGAAAGGCTAAGAGCAGGGCTGGAGAGATTGCTCAGTGGTTAGGAGCCCTGACTGCTCTTCCAAAGATCCTGAGTTCCGTTCCCACATTCCCAGAAACTACATGGTGGCTTGCAACCATCTGTAATGGGATCGTATGCCTTCTGTGTGAAGACAGATCATTCATAAACATATAAATAAATAAATAAATAAATAAATAAATAAATAAATAAATAAATGTATGTTTAAAAAAGACAGAGAGTAGTTGAGGAAATTCTTCCTGCTATAGCTTCTGGTTGTTCCCTGGCCCTTCAAGTGGTCATATGAATGCCCTATTGAGGGGCTGGATGTAACAGTATTTGTTCACAGTAGCTTGAGCAGCTATGTACCTCTGCACTTGAAGGCTTTCATTGTGAATAGTTTTTCTGACTAAGACTAGGGCCTATCTATGTGTGTTATGGGTGAGTATTGAGAAAGCGTCTTGGCATGGCTTCACATCAGTTTAGCTAGTCAGCACTTGTAAGTTGTCCCTGGAACCTAAGACCTCCTCAGCTATGGGTTCTTAGCCATGTTTATAGTATGAGGCATGGATTCCCTCTTGTGAAGTGGGCCTCAAAATTAATCAGAGCACGTGGTCAGCCCCGTAACAGTTTGCCAGTGTTGTACCAGTGTGTATATCTTACCCAGAGGCTGGCATTTAAGTCCATAGTGTTCTCAATTGAATAAGGCCATTGGTGTCTTCTGGCACCATGGAATCTGGCCAGCAGGGAGGAAGATTCCAGATCAGCCCCAGTTTGATTTCTCTGTATCTTGGACTGAAGCTTTGTGTTGCCTTCAGCAATAGGATCTTACTAACTTATTCTGGTGGGCAGCCAAGGAGAATGGCAAGAGCCCCTTTTTCTGGGGGTGTGGGGATGTTGATAGCTTTTCAAGCCAGCTATTTATAAGGAGATATCCCCCCATATCTGGCACTGGGATTTTGGGTTAATATTCCAAGGCTACTAATTTCACCATTATTCAGTCATGCAGACTGGCCCTTTAACATCCATAATTTTTAGTTGGCTTACAAAGTAATAGAGTTCCAATAAGCTTTGGTTTTGCACCCCTGCAAATGAATATAAAAAACACTGCCACCTTCATGGGTTATAATCTAAGAACTACATAGTCACCAGTTGAGAAAAAAAATTTTTGGGCTCTTTTTTTAAAAAAAAAAAAGCTCCCAGGCCCCTCCCCCCAGGAATTAATCCATTTTAGAAGCAATTTCATCAGAATTTGCAGTTGCTGTAAACCAATGGGCAGATTGCCTGGATTTGGGGGTTGAAGGCAATTTAATTCCAGTGTCTCCACTGTCTGCTTTGTCTAGCTCTGAATTCAGTTCATAAAAGGTAAGTTGGCATCAGCAGCCAGCTGTTACTACCTGTATCTGAATGCCAATGTCCCCTTGTGTATTGACACAGGAAGAAAGTAAATAAGGGAACGTCCTCGGAATTTTCTTTACGCTAAACATGTAATTAGCCACTTACCCATGATGAGCCACATTTAATTTTAGCTAAGTGTAAAGGAATGCTGACCGGATTTATTTTATTATCTGTTTACTTTCTGGGAAAAGGGCAGCTGGATAGAGTCTCCTGGCACTGTTTGCCCCCTGCAGTGCTCACCAAGGAAATATGTTAAAACTTGCGGGAATTGTACACACAAGCGCAAAGACTATCTTTATTGGCTGTACTGTCCTTTTGCTTGATAGAAGAAAGAAGGGTTACATGACTTCAGCCTCTGTGCAGATGGGGCAGAGCCTAGGAGGTGGCAGAGGTGGGCCTGGCCAGGCCTGGACAAGGTCACTGAGAACCTTCTACTTAGTGGGTCCTTTCCCTTTGGTATGTGTCAGCCCAGTGACTTTGTTCCCCTTTGGCAGCTCATCACCCTACTTTGGGCCAAGACTTCTGGCTGTTCCCAGCCATTGCTCATACAGCTCTGATTTCATCACCAACCCTATTTCCAAAGGGCTCTGCTCCCAAGATCAGTCACAGGGAAAGAGGTTGGACGCATTCCGGCGAAGCTTTTAGGCAATGAGGGAAGCTTCATACATTCCCCCGCTAGTGTGGTATTTTTTATAGAGTAGATGCTTTGAAGTGTCAGTATTTTAACCAGAAGAAATAAATCACAAAGGGTGAAATTTCATCCACAACTTCCAGGCAGACCGTAAACCCAGCCCCAACCTTGCCTTTGTACAGGGGGCACGGACACCTGTAGACTCTTGTGCTGAAGGTGTGCTTGGACTAATTCCAGGGCTCTAAGAGTGTAAAAGTACTCAGGACGCTCACTGTGGCGAGCATAGGGAAGAATTTTCAAACTGTTCTATTTGCACAAGAATCTTTGGGAGGTCATGAATTTCCCTGCCTCTGGAAACTTGTAAGGCGGGCTTCTGAAGCATCTAAGAGAAGCATTGTGGAGAAGATTCAGGAAGTGAAGTCTATCAGTAACTGCCGAGCTAGGGGGGTGAGCACACTCCCTGTGGACTAGGCCAGGAAAATGATTAATTTTTACGGAGAATTGATGACACGGATCGGGAGGCAACCTTGAGCATCTTTGACTCATAGGAACTGGGACAGGAT